>NW_004567126.1:2769766-2800416 GCF_000260355.1 Condylura cristata | reverse complement strand
ATCTACTTTTGGGCATTTGGGCTGCTTCCATGTTTTTCCAATTGTAAATAAAGCAGCAATAAACATGGGGGTACAGGTATCTTTTTCAATCAGTGTTTTTGTGTGTTTTGGATAGATACCTAGGAGTGGGATTGCTGGGTCGTAGGGAAGCTCCCACATGAGAGGTTTTAAGCAGAGTGGTGAGAAAAAAACAAAAAAACAAAAAACAAAAATTTCTGGACTCTACCTATAACATAGTAGAAGAGAAAATCCAAAATCAACCTCTCTCCTAAAAACAACTAAAGAATGAAGGGCTGATATGAGCTCCTGGGAATACCGACACTATTCAAACTGGCTGTGTAACAGGATCTCTCCAGAGAGTTCAAGAGCTAAAGAAAGGTCCCATTCTCCACAGACACCACTGTGTTGGGAAAGGCCTCCACAACACCTCCTGGAAGACCAGGGCCAGCCAAGGGCCTCCACAACACCTCGTGGAAGACCAGGGCCAGCCAAGGGCTATCGACATCCCACATTGCATCAGAGACTCACAGAAACCCCCAGATGAACCTCCCCAGATGGACAAAGGATGAGACACAGCTTTTTTACAATTTTATTCCCCCCCAGCTGTAACCTGGGAGGACACAACAGCTGAAGGTAGAAGCGCCTCCCACTCAGCCTTTGGCACCTTACCATGTAGACAAGGCCACAGCCCTCCCCACAGCTCCAAGGTGAGGAGGAACACTAAGTGGAAACAGTCTTTTCTTTTTCCTGGCTTATTTTCTTTAATTCTTTTCCTTGAACTACAACATCAAAGGAGCTAGCAGTTCAACACAGATCCCAGAAAGAGCATTCTACCCATTGGGGCAAGCCAAAATAGCAGCCACCACCATCAGGAGCTGACAGTTCTGAGCTGCAAACAATTCTTTTTCTTTTCTTCTTTTCCCCTCTCCTCCTCTTCCTCTCTCATTTTATTCCTTCTTCCCTGTCCCTCTTCTTTTGTCATATATCTTTTTCTTTTCTTTCTTTCTGCTTTCCCAAGTTGCAACCCAGAGAAGCCTAATGGCATCTCCCAGCAGACTGATTCCCAACATGGGCCTGGTGGTACAGTGCTCTGTATGTATCAGAGACTCTTGGCTACCACAGGCTGAGGTTTGGAATTCTACACCATGTGGTAGGGGTTGGGCAGGTTTAACTCTTGGGGAAAAATCACTGTTCTAATCAGTCTACCACAGTAGACAAGAGCCCAGGTAGATGCTGAAGAAAACCCCTACCCTCAAGTTCCAGTGGTCCCTGACGCCCTGTAGGAAAGCCTGACCCACCCCACCACCACTGGTATCAGCTATCTGGTAGATGCATAGGGACTATAGGAACTGCCATTGTCCAACTTCAGCAGCCCCAGTAGGAGTACCCAGAAGTCCAACCTGCTACCAGTAGGTTGTCCAGTTGCTGGGAGCTGAGGGGGTGGTCATAGGATGCCCCACCCCTGTCTCTGCCTACCAGCCACAGTAACTAAGGCACCAAGTAGACACATCATGCTCCAGTATGAGAGCTAGAAGTCATCAGCATAATGGTGGCCCTAGGTCTAAAACAAACATGAAAACAAACAATGGGGTGAAAGAAAAATACAAATGGTCAAGTAAGCCCTCCTGGGAACAACACATTGCAGAAAGAAAGTCAGCCTCCAGAACCCAACAGCACTGGTACAAAAGAATTTCTCTGCCTGCCAGATAAAGAATTCAGAATAGCCATAATGAAAAAAAAAACTTAAAGAGGCAAGAGGATACACAGAAAAAGAAAAGAATGAAATGAAAAATATAATCAAAATAAGATCAAAATTCAATATAAGATCAAAATTGAATCCTTAAAAAAGAAAACATAGGATGTTAACGGATCAAGGGAGGAGCTAAAAATTATGAAAAAGCCACCAAAAAAGAATAGATTAAGTAGAAGAACAAATTAGTACTCTGAAAGAAAAAAGGTGTAAAAAAGAACCAAAGAAGAAAAGGAAAGTAATAGAAAGGGAAAAGAATGAAAAAAAAAAAAAAACAAAACACTAAGAGAATTGTCTGACACCACGAGGAAAGGAAATATAAGAGTTATAAGACCAGAGACCTTTTATGAGGGAGAAGGGAATAGGATCAAAACTGGGGTGGGGTGGGAAGAGAGCATGGGACTATGGTAATGGCACATTAGTGAACTGTTGGTGGGAAGTCCATGGGAATCACAACCGAAATGAAAAAATTGACAAAATGAAGAATGATGTTAAAAAAAAAAGACTCCAAAAAAAAAGAGTTATAAGAATCTCAGAAGGAGAAGAGAGTAACATGGCAAATGAAAATCTGTTCAAGGAAATAATTAAAGATAACTTACCAAATCTGACACAGGAAATTAAAATATCCAGAAGCTAAAAGGATACTAAGCTATCATATTGAAAGGAAAACTATAACAAGATGCATAATAGTAAAGTTTCTGAAAGTCCAAGTCAAAAAAAAAATAATGAAGATGAACAGAGAGAAGAAACAGATAACATATAAAGGAAAACCTATTAGTCTGACAGCAAGTTTCTCTTAAGAAACACTACAGATAAGAAAATATTGAAGCAACATAGTAAAAAAACCTTAAGACAAAAAATGGCAGCCAAGAATACTTTATTCTTATATATCTATGAATAAAGAATAAAGTATATATATATAATATTTATGTGTATATAGATAGATATATGACTGCCAAAGATATACATAGATTGAAAGTTGATGTGTTCAATTAATTGATTTTTCAGATATCAAGCCATCCTTGTGTCCCTGGAGTACATCCCATTTGGCCATGGTGTATTATCCTTTTGATACATTGCTAGATTTAGTTTGCTAGGATTTTATTGAGGATTTTTGTATCTGTGTACTTTTCTTCTTTGTATTTTTATGCAGTCTTTGTTTGCTTTTGGTATAGTGTAATGATGGTTTTGTAAAATGCACTTGGTAGTTATCTTCTTTCTCAATGTTTTGAAAGTTTTTATAGAATGGCCACCAATTCATTTTTGAATGTTTGATGGAACTCATTTGTGAAACCATCAGTTCTGGGCTTTTGTTTTTTGGGGGTATGTAGTCTGATTTAGGGCTTTTGCATGCTTGTTTACTTTTTGTCTCATTCATCTGTCCGATGGTAAGAGTGGGGTATTAAAGTTTCCCACTGCATATGTATTTTCTCTAATGTCTGTTTTCAGAGGAAATGGTAATCAAATAATGTATTTTGGTGCTCATTCATTTACTGAGTATATATTAATGAATGTTATGTTTTTCTGGAGTACTGTCCCCTTAATCACAATACAGTGTATGGTGACCATCTATGTTTATCGTCACCTCTCTTAGCTCAAAGCCTAGTTTATCTTGATATGCTATGACTGTTTTTCTCTTCTTTGGGGGTCCATTTGCTTTTAAATTGTTTTCCAACCCTTTGCTTTCAATCTGTGTATAGTTTTAGCAACAACAGAAGTTCAACATTCACTTATGATGAAGGTTCCTGAAATTCTTGGGATAGAAGAAACATACTTTAACAAAATAAAAGCCATATGTGACAACTCAGAGTTAACCTCATTCATAATGGTGAAAAACTGAAAGCCTTTCCTGTAAGATAAGGAATAATACAAGGGTATCTACTCTCATCATTGCTTTTCAACATAGTCCTGGAAATCCAAGCTGGAGAAGTTAGGCAAGAGAATGTCATATAAAGAATCCAAACAGGGAAAAACATAAGTAAAGCTAGTATTACTTACAGATGATATGATGATATGATATACAAAGAACCCTAAAAACACTACAGAAAAAAATAATTCAAACAATAAACCAGTTTAGTAAAGTAGCAGGTTAGAAAATCAGCATGCAAAAATCAGTAGCTTTCCTATATGCAAGCAATCAGGCAGAAATGAAGAAATTAAGGGGGTCCCCCCGGTGGCCTAGGGGTTAAGTTTCAGCATTATCACCACAATGACCTGCAGCTATGGCCTGAGCTTGATACTTGGCCAGAGAGGTAACCACATATGGTATAGCAGACCTCTCCTGTTTTGCCCACTGCTCTTTTTGCAGTATATTTCAGCAAATCCACCCGTTCTGCTCCCCACTCTGTCTGTGGTGAATCCTATCACATCCTGAACCTCTGGCTTACACCCCAGTTAATACCTACCAAAGGAGGTAAAAGGTACACAAAGAAAATTACACAGCATTGTAAGACACAAAGAAATAGACAGAGCTTCTCTGCTCATAGATTGGAAGAATTAACATTATCAAAATGGTCATCCTGTCAAATACAATTTACATATTTATCACAATTCCATTAAAAATCTCAATGGTATTCTTTAAAGAAATAGAATACTGCTGAAATTTATATGTAATCATAAAAGTTAAAGCTCTCCTAAACAAAAGGAGTAATAATGAAGATTTCCATTCTTCCAAACTATAGTACAAAGCCATAACCTTTGAACAGCATGCTACTGAAAGAAAAGACCAATGGAATCAAATCATACTGAATTGAAAACCCAGATTTAAAGCCACACATATATGGCTAGTTTGTGATGAAGGAGCAAAGATATGCACTAGAGCAAGGGCAGTCTTTTCAATAAGTGGTACTGTGAAAACTGGATCAATACATGCAAAAGAATGAAACAAGACTACCACCTCACACCATACACAAAAGTCAACTCAAAATAGATAAAGGACTTAAATGTAAGACATCAGAATGTAAAAGAAAACATAAACAAAACATTCCATGACATATGCCTAAGAAACATCTTTGAGGACTCATCTCAAGGAGCAAAGAAAATTGAGAAAATGGTACACAGCTAGTACTACATTAAACTAAATAACTTGTATACATCAAAAGAGACAATAAGCAAAACAATGAAATGTCCTACTGAAATGGAGAAAATGTCTGTACTCCATACAACTGATAATGGACTGAAAGCAAAGATCTACAAACAGTTTGCACAATTAAACAAAAAACAAAGCAAACATACAAATCAAAAAATAGAAGAGCTAAAACGATATTTCTCCAAAGAAGAAATGCAAATGGCCAGTAGGTATATGAAAAAATGTTCAACATCACTTATAATCTGGGATGCAAACAAAACCACAATGAGATACCACTCATGCCCACATTAAAAACAACTGGGGGAAAAAACAAAACAAAACTGGCAACAACAAATGTTGACAAGGATTGGAGGAAAAGGAGCTTACTTATACCATTGGTGGGAATGCAGACTGGCCCAGTCACCTTGAAAACTGTATACAGTTTCTTCAAAATACTAAAAAGGGATCTACCAGGTGACCCAACAATTCTACTCCCAGGGTGCTACCCAAACGTCACAAAAACATTTGAAAGGAAGCCTGCACTACTATGTTTATATGCATATACCCCTATGCACTATTTACAATAGCTAAGATGTGCAAACAACCTAAATGCTCTAAAACAGATGACTGAATCAAGAAGATGTGGTATACATACACACTGGAATATTATTCAGCAATTAAAAAAAGATAAATCCATGTCATTTGCAGCATCATGGATGGAGCTAGAAGGGATTATGTTCAGTGAAATATGTCAAAGGGAAAAGGAAAAATATCAAATGGTTTCACTTTTAAGTGGAATGTAAGAAAAACAAACAAAATGTCAGGGCAAAAAGAAAAACCAGCAGGCAAATTTAGATTTGAGGCATACAGCAGGGGTGGGAGAGAGGTCAAAATGGGAGGGAAGAGTACAGAGGACTATGATCTATGATGATGGCTCACGGGTGATGTGGTGATAGTAAATTTATGGGGCTACACGTTAAGGGAGAACTCAAATATTTTACAAAAATGAAGAACAATGTTTGAATATAAAAAAGTTTAAAATTAATGAATTAATTTAAAAGAAAGAAAAACATTTCCACTTCAAAAGTAGAAAAGAGAAATGCATAGATTTGAATTGTGTTTTTGGAAGCAGCAACAGGACTCAAGAATAGGTAGGAATACTGAGCAAGAAAAACACCTTAAGCACAACTCCTAGTCTTCTAACTTGAAGTAAGCAGGAATCAATGACTTTTAGTGAAAGGGAGATAAAAAAGGAAAATCAGGTACAGGGAATCCAGTCTCTGAGCTTTGAGATGTGAGCAACAAAACATAAAAATGTTAAAATTGAGGGTTCATGATTTAAGAGATATGAACTGCATAACTATAAATAGTCCAGAAGAATAACAGAAAAGATTTACATAGAGATATAAATTAATGAGGACTGAGACAATGTATTAAGTAACCTTCACAAAAACTACTAAATTCCAAAAAACTAAAAAAATTTTTAAAAAGATTAGAATACACCCATGTTTTTATTTACCTGTGGAATATAATTTCTTCTTTCTTGACATGCAGCATGAAACCATGCAAAACTAAAAAGAGCATGAGCTCGATGTATGTTATCTCTTTTGCTAATTTGTTCAGGAGTCCAAGATTCATAAGTTCTCATTAAATTCTTTTTCAAACCTGGAGGTGACTAAAAAAATAAATAAAAACAAGCATGCTGTTTAAAATCTTACAAACGTCATTCTTAACCTACGTTACAACATATTTTACTGAGGAAAATTTTCAACATTGCCTTGGTTTAATGTAAAGAATGTTTTAAACTCCTTATACCTGATAATCCCTCTTATTTACATATCCCAAATAACTTTTTAATTTAAAAAAACTACATAGCAAAGCATTCAAAATAAATACATTTTATAAAATCATTTAGATATTTTTACGAAACTAAATCATCATTTATAATACAAATAAGGTATTATTTATCACAAGGCAAGTGTTTTTTATTTTTGTAAATAAGAAGTACTATTTGAATTTCCATAAGACTTTTACATATCATACTATATTCACATAATCTTCCCTGCATAGTAGTCTACTACAGATAAAGTAGTTATTATCTAAAATTCTAGACTCATAAACACAATTCAAACCAGAAAGCAAATCTGAATGCTAATAAAATGCAAAATAAGCCCATTTCAAATTAATTTTTCAAATGTTAAAAAAAAAAAAGACTAGTGGGCATTGGCCTTCCTATTTTAATTCCTTTATTTTAAAATGCTTCTAACAACAAATAATAAACAATTCAAGTCAGAACTTATAGAAACCTGCTACAAAGAATAATCAAATCCTTTGCAATCCTTTTCATTGTTTCTTCTTAAATGCTTTTGAATTACTAAGCACATACCCAAATTTATACTCTAAAAATAAAAATTTTCACTTTTATAAAACATCTATTGAAAGTTATAAAATGAGCCAAATTTCTTGTGTATTACTAATATATATAACATTAATAGGAAACTGAACATTTAATGATTACCTTTTAATGGCACTATACAAAAGATTATATAAAAGGAACAAATCATGTAGCTACTGAAAATACAGAAATATGAACATATAGGAACACTAATTATAAGTCGTGCTCAAAATACACTAAACTGAAAATCTAGACAAAACATTTTCAAAATTAATGGAAATAAGTTTCAATTAAACAATTGATATAAGAAGTAAAGGAAGACAAAGAAAATCTAAGGAAAATAGGACAAAAGCAAAAAATTCAGTGAACAGGGAAGAATAAATAAAAGTAAATTAGTATGACCAATTATTTAGAATATATTTTACTGACAATTCTGGCAACCAATAAAAAAAAAAGAATAAAATGCAGATTTAATAAATGTTACAGATGTATGTAAATACATATGTACAATACATATAATGTAAGTTTTGAATATCAATAAACTGCACTGTTTCTAGAATAGTTAAAATTACCTATGTTGATTTTAGAACTAGAAAATAAATTTACCAATACTTTCAATGAGACAGAATATTTTATTTCCATAAAATATAATCCAATTGGGCCCTTCCTGTAAAGCACAGGACTAAGAACCTAAAGCCGCTTCAGCATGAGTTCCACCCCCGCCCTGAGGTGATCCACATGGCATAGCAGACCCCTGCTGACCCTCCTGCTGTTCCCCTCAGCAGTGTGCTTAGTCAGTCCGCTTGTTCTGCTTCCCACTCTGTCTCTTGTGAATCTCTTGTGAATCCTCTCACCTCCCTGTACCTCTGGACTGTACCCCAGTTCTGTATGTATAAATAAATAATTTTTTAAAATATATATATTTAATATATATTAATATATTATATTATAAAACAGAATATATAATCAAATTATCCAACCATATAATATATATTAATATATAATATAGTAATTTATTAATATATTATAGATAATATCTATAACTATATATACATATACATATACATATATATATATATATATTCATTCCAATTATCTCCTAAAATAGAATCCTGGAAAAGGTTGTTAAGTTAAAACATTCAAAAAGCAGTTTCCTACATGAGTTAGTTCTTCATTTAGAGAAATATGTACTGTTTCCTTTTCATGTGCCACAAATTAAAAAAGTCAAGAGAAAAAATAACCTCTGCTCTCATGGTTTATATAATTCAGTTCTAGAATGTAGTTCAGTAGAAAAGAATATTGGGACAGTGACAGGAGAAGCCTCTAGAAAGTTTCATTCTCATCAGGTAATTATAAACACTAGTAAGACATTTTTCTTGGGAAAATGATTGTGCAATTATATTAGAATATAAGAAAAAATAAGGAGAAAGCTTCAAGACATGAACTTGTGGATATGACATCAAAAGCGCAGGCAACAGAAGGAAAAACAAAGTGGAACTATTTGTATCATATATGCAGCAAAGGAAAAAAAAAACAACACAGTGAAAAGGCAATCTATGGAATGGGAGAATATATTAGCAAACTATCCATTCTGATAAGGGAGTAAAGTCCAGAGACTAACATCTTCAGGAGGAATATATTTATCTCCTACAACTCAACAACAACAAAAAAATACACTTAAAAATAGGTAAAAGACCTTCAATAGAAATTTCTCCAAAGAAATTCTTTAGATGGATAACAAGAATATGAAAATGTCAAACATCATTGATCATCAAGGAAAATTCAAATTAAAACCACAGGGAGATTTTACCTCATATCATTAGGATGATTACTATGGGGATAAAAGAGAGAGAGAGAGAGAGAGAACAGAAATTAGTGTTGGCAAGAATGCAAAAAAACTGTGTGCTGTTGGCAGGAAGGTAAATGGTGTGCCTCAATGGAAAGTGGGATGGAGGGTCCTCAAAAAGTTGAAAATAATATCAGTGTGTTTCAACAAACCTACTTCTGAAAACAGATCCAAAAAAATTAAAAACAGAATTGGCCCATATCTTCATTATTCAAAATAACCCAAGAGGGGGCAGACCTAAATAATTTGGGCTGATGAATGGACAAAGACATGGCATGCACACAAAAAAGAAATCCTGTCATGTGCTACAACTTGGATGACCCTTAAGGACATAATGGCAAGTAAAACAAGCCATTTACAAAAAAGACGACACATTCTACTTCTGTCACGTATCTGAAGCAGTGAACTCAGAAACAGAAAGCAAAATGGCAGTTGTAAGGGTGGAGGTAATAGGAAATGGCATTTCCTATTCAAGTGATAGTCTCAGTTTTGCAAAATGAAAAAAGCTATAGATATCTGTTGTACAACAAAATACATAAAGTTAACACTACTACCGGTTACACTTAAAAACAGTTAGGATGCTAACCACAAAAAACAAGTAATCTCAAGGAAAGTTTGAAAGGAAAATTTAAATGTATTTTTACAAGTATACTATTACTTATGGATATTCTACTTCAACTGTAAAGGGTAATTTTTGTGTATATAATAGATGATTGTTTACAGAGCTTTAAAAGGCACGTAGAGATGTATGAATTTAAACAATCAGTGATTCAAGATTGTAATCTTACCTCATAGGTTATCTTCAAACTTGACTGCAATAAAATAGGAGTGAAGTTTGGATGAACTTCTGCAGTAAGCCAAAGACGAAAGGTATCTTTAGGTTGAAGAGTATTTAATTCCTTATTTATAAAAAAAAATTAAAATCTAGTTAAATATGCACACAAATTTCCATTTTAATCATTATTGATATTTTTTCTTAAAATCTTTCCTGATATAACTCAATGTTCTGTTCATTATTTTCCACAAATGTTCATCTTCTCTATTACTAGTTGGTGTGACAGATAAAAAATTGGACATGGAGCTAGGGAATATGGGTTGGAATCCATTTCTGTCACTTATTTGCTATAGGACTTGGACTCTATGATATGTGCCAGCACTCAGCAAGGCTAATAAGCACTACCTACATCACAGGACTGTATGAAACACTTCAAACAGTGCCTGATATCTAAGTATGTAGTAGCTGTTAGTGGCAATGCCTGTAACTAAACTACCATCTTCAAGTTGCACATTCTCAGTGCTTTAGTTCAAGCTTCCACAAGAGATACATAATGATATCAATTCCTTTATTCACAATTTGTATGTTCTATTGCCTATAATATAAATTTAAAACTTCAGTAAATTCATTCACTCATGCTGTATTCAGATTTTATTACCTCTGTCTTTATTAATCTTTTTCTGTTATTCTCTTTGTAGCCTGACAAGTTCTTAGTCATCTATCAAAATGCAAATTAAATATCTTGTCTGAAAGGAATACCATCTCTAACTCTTCACTACCATAATCCCAAGCCAAACTAATCACTGATGACATTTTGTAAACCCTCTTCTATAATAGACATCATACTAAACACAGTTATTAATGTGTTCTGTCTCTTCTAAACTTAGTTCCTAAACAGGTACACATTTTTTTATGTACTGAGGAAAATTTCAGGCATTTTTCTGTGGTGAATATTTCAAAAGAAATAGTGGTAAGTCTAAGAGAGCAAAGTCTAAAAATTATCTGAAAAATATAATCTATGCTAATACTAATATTCATTATTAATGTAAAATGTAGATTACCAAAAAAGACAAAACAATTGGCCATAAAAATACTGTGTTTGTTCTATAAATTATTTATATATATCTAGACCTTATAATTTAAAATGTAATATTTGTAGAAAATTTTGCCTTGGGTTAGCATAATTTTTAAAAATACTAAGAGACAACTCTTTTGTGATACAACTGGATTTAAAATATATTTATTAAGTTGTATTGAAACAATTCATACAAACTTCCCAAAATAGATTAAAATATTTTTTAAACTCTGTAGTATAATCTACTCTACATGCATCAAAGTTTTAATTAAGATTGTTTCCAAAATAATAACTGCAATTAAAGTTTCTATAGATAAGTACTATCAACTTACTATTTTGAAACATAAAGCAGGATTCAAGTACTTATGTCATCTCATGATGTTTTAAGAAATACTATTCATCAGACATGAATTTTATAGTTTTGCAAATTAGTGATTTTTATAGAAATCTGTAATAATGAAATTACATGAATATCCATATATACCTCAGTTCTAAATTCTCTACCTTCTTTTGATTACAAGCAATGAATCATCATCATCCAGCAATTTATTTACAGTCATTAACTCATCAAAGATTTCAGTTTTCTGTAAAGTACTATATAGTTGCCATTGATTAGGACTACTGAAATTTTCAACACATCACAACTAGTTTAAAGTGCCTTAATCCACTCTAATCCATTTGATTCTGTTCTTTCTAATACAACTTCTGCCAGATTCATTCATTAACTTAATCCATTATTAACTTCCCTGCTTGGAGTTGCTCTATGTCATGGGACAAGAAATCAAGGCTCATCTGCATGGTTCTCTCCATAGTATGAAACCCAGCTCTGCTGGCCTTTTTACTCCATACCCCACACTGCCCAGCCTGGACCTTCCCATACTTCACGCCCATCTTCATTTCTGTACCAGGCATGCATATCTCCACCACCAAGCTGGTACCCTGCTATTACACCTCCTTTGCACTCACACCCTGTTTAGTCTTCAGGAAATAGCATTCAGATACTGTTTCACATGCTCAAAACTATATAATTTTTCCAGATTTACATTTAAAACCCACCCATCAATTTGTCTGGTCTGAAGGCATTTCAGTTAAGTGAAATAATTGCTTCATTCATTTCTTTACCACACAGGTAGTCATTCATCTGATTGCTCTGCATCTATTTTTCCCTTACAAATATAACAGAAAAAGAGCAGAAAAACAAAGTAATGGTGTAAGTGTCTACAATCCTTTGGACATTTCCTGGTTTTCTACTGAAAAAAAAAAAAAATCTCTAAAATTCCCTTCAGGACTGATGATTTCTGGGCTTTCCTTAAATGTCTTTAATGAGAGAGATTTCTATATATATATTCTATTAAAAGGTTAAACCTTGTTTTGTGCAAATGTACACATTTAAGACAAAAATATTTAAGATATTATAAATGATTTCTCATCAAACCCTGTTTTTAAAGAAGTATCGTAAGAGTGACATTGCTGGGATTAAGTTCTCCCATGGATATAGTAAATAAGGGAGAAACTACAGCAAATGCCAGCCAAAACTCAAGACGTTATGAACAGGATTGGCAACACAAGGGAAACAGGAGGAAGATGAAAGCAATGGAAGAAGAAATGAGAGGAAGATATAGCCAGGACCCTATCAATCTCCCCTAACTACAAACCCAGAACACCTCCACCAAGGACAGAAAAGGAGGAAGAAAAACTGAAAGCAACTGGGAAAAGCTGAAACATCTGAAAATGCCAGAGAGAGAAACAAATGTCAGTAGGTTGATATGCATGGAGGGGAGCTACAGTACTACTATAGATCCACTGGGTGAGACCCAGGGGAAGGATAAGACACAGCCTTCTTGCCACCTTTGTGCACAGGGCGGGCCCGGGCTGCAGACTGAGGGAACAACTGGCTCCCAGAAACAGCTGGAGGGCAGCAGCACTCTCACCTTAAGAAGCAATTCTCTGATCATGGAAGCCAAGCAGGGAGCAGCAGCCAGCATACAACACCCAGCATTAGCCTTGGCCAGAGCTCACCTCTCCAACTAAAACAGGTGGGACTCTGCCCCAATGGGGGAAATTTGTGCCTCCATTCCCCAGGGTGAGCCAGTGGGTGTGACAGCCTGTGCTCAGCTCCAGGCCCATTACCTGGAAGTGCGGCAGAGTGTGGCTGCAACTTGCTCCAACAGGAATAGCCTCCAGTCACAGACATTACATGGCACCTGGTCATAACTAGAGGTTGGACAGTGTCAGAGCCACCAATACTAGAGCATAGCACCTCATCTGAACTGGAAACAAAGCCAGGGGTGGGACCACTGCCAACAGGAACACAAAGCTCCCCCAATGAAATCAGGCAACAGAGGCAATACTGCCACCAACAAGAATTGCATCCCCTAATCACAAACACAATCACAAGCTAGGAATCTCACACTCCCCTTAGGACTGTGGAAACACAGAAAGAAGGAGTCAAAGATATGGCACTCAAACTCACCACCATACCCATAACATCATCACCCTTGTGGAGGATTGGTGTATTAGTCCTTCACCTGGTCTGAAAAACAGTCCTCAGTCACCCCAGAAGGAGCACCCAGAAGAAAGGCAGGCCAATACTAGCAACCCAGTGTCTCGATGCATAGAAACCATTAGGAAGAAAACAATGGTGTGAAGAAAAAATACAAGTACCCAAGCAAGCTCACAGTGGAAAATTTCACCACAAATGGATCAGTCACCAGAAGTCAACAAGATAGAAGAACTGCTAAGCCTGTCAGACAGAGATTTTAGAATCATCATGATTAATAAACATAAAGAAAATGAAGAGAAAAAAATGATATGAGATAAATAATCAATGAATTGAAGAGAGAAAGTGAGACCTTAAAAAAGGAAATGAAAGGAATGCAGGAGATTAAAAAGACTACTGTAGGAGTTAAATAATTCTGGGAAAAGTATTGAAAACAGAATACATGAAGATACAGAAATAAAGAGAATCAAAACACAAAAAGGAAAGAGAAGTAAAAAGAAAAAGGAATGAGAAATACTCTGAGAGCTATCTGACACCATGAAGAAAGGAAATATTATAGTTGTAGTCTTCCAGAAGGTGAGGAGAAAGGCCAAGGAATCAAGAAAATATCACAGAGATAATTGAAGAGAACTTCCCAAGTATGAAGAAGGAGATGAAAGTAGACACACAGGAAGCGAGGACATCAAACTACCATGATGAAAGTAGAAATAGAGCAAGACACATAATAGTCAAGCTCCCAAGAATCCAAGACAAGGAAAAAAATAATGAGAGTTGATAAGAGGGAAGAAACAAATAACTTATGAAGGAAAACCAATCAGGGAAGAAACAAAGGAAAGCCAATCAGACTTCTCAGAAGAAACACTATGGACAAGAAGAGAGTGGAGGGACATATACAACAATCTTCAAGACAACAAATGCCAACCAAGAATAGTTTATTCTGAGGCTTTTCTTCTCCTATGGAGAAAAAATAAGGACATTCTCAGACAAACAGAAACTTCACAATTTTGTCACCATGAAACCCACATTCCAAAAAATACCACTAGAACTCCTTAAGCCAAAGTCAACAGAGGGATGAACAAGAACAGATCAAAACAAGGAACAAAAGCATGGAACGAAATGGCAAATACAATATTAACTCTGAATGCAAATAGTTTAAACTCATCAATAAAAAGACACAGAATTACAGGATGTATTAAAAAACAGACCCAAACCTTCTGCTGTCTCCAGGAAACACATCTAACTACAAAGGATAACAACAGATTGAAAGTAAAAGGATGGAAAACAATCCTACAAGCAAATGGACCAAAAAAGAAAGTAGGAACAGCTATTCTTATATCAGATAAAATAGACTTTGAACTAAAAAAGGTCAAAAGAAACACAGATGGCCACTACATTATGATTAGGGGGACTATACAGCAAGAAGACATGACACTTATCAACATATATGCACCAAAAGTAGGGGCACCAAAATATATCAGGAAACTATTGCCATCTATGAAAACATATATTAGAGAAAATACCTAGTAGGAGACTTCAATATGCCACTCTCAACAATGGACAGATCAACAAGACAAAAAATAAGCAAGAACACTAAAGCTCTAAACAAAGACCTAGACCTCGACCTCATGGGTCTAACATACATCTATAGAACAACTGCACCCCAAAAACTCTGAGTACACATTTTTTCTCAAATCCACCTGAGTCATTCTCAAGGATTGACCATATCCTGGCACACAAGACAAAAATCAATAGTGATACTAAGATTGAAAACATATCAACTACAGCCTCTGACCATGAAGGAATCAAACTAGAAATCAATCATATGAAAAAGACAAGAAACTCACCTACTTCATGGAGATTGAAACCCACACTACTGGAGGACCATTGGATCAATGAAGAGATTAAGGAAGAAATTAAAAAATACCTTGAGAAGAATGGCAATGAGAACACAACTCTGCAAAATTTATGGAACAGATTAAAACCAGTTACAAGAGGAAAATATATACCAATACAGGTTTATATAAAGAAACAAGAAACAACTCAAAGAAACAACTAGATCTCCCACCTTAAAGAATGGGGGAAAAAAAATAACCCAAAAGCCAGTAGAAGACAGGAAACAGTAAGTGTCAAAGCAGAAATAAATAAAATAGAAGCTAGTAAGCAATCAAAAAGAAATCAATGAAACCAAAAGTTGTTCTTTGAGAAAGTAAACAAGGTAAGGCAAACCTCTATCCAAGCTCACAAAGAAAATACAGGAGAAAGCACAAATAAAGAACCACAACATATACAGCAGAAATCAAAACTATACTATGAGAATACTATGAACAGCAATGTGCAAACAAGTTCAACAATCTAGAAGAGATGGACAAATTCCTATAACTTTACAATCACCCAAAGCTAGATAAAGAAGAAATAAAACAACAAACACACCAATTAGAAGCAGTGAAATTGAAGCAGTAATTAAAACCGTTCCCAAGAATAAAAGCCCAGGCCCAGGTGGATTTACAAATGAATTTTACCAAACATTCAGAAACAAATTAGTGCCTATTCTACCACAAACTTATTCAAAAAAATCAAGAAAGAAGGAAAACTACCAAATAGTTTCTACGAAGCCAACATCAAATACCGAAACCTAACAAAGACAATACACAAAAAGCAAACTTCAGACTAACCTCCCTAATGAAAACTAATGCAAAAATCCTCAGTAAAATCTTAGCCAACAGAACTCAACAACACTTTAAAAGAATAATACACTACAACCAAGTGGGTTTTATTCCAGGGGCACAAGCATGGTTTAACATCCGATAATCAATTAACGTAATTCATCTCATCAACCTACAGAAAAATAAAAACCATAAAATCATATCAGTAGATGAGGAGAAGGCATCCTACAAAGTTCAACATCCATTTTCTTTTAAGGCCCTCAAAATCCTCAGATAAGAAGGAACATACCACAACATGATAAAAGCCATATATGACAAACCCACAGCCAATATTATCCTCAATGGAGAAAAACTGAAAGCCTTTCCTTTAAGATCAGGAACAAGACAAGGATGTCCACTATCACCACTGCTCTTCAACGTAATACTGGAAGTCTAAGCCAGAGAAATAAGACAGGAAAAGGACTTACAAGTAAGGGAATAGAAGTAAAACTATCTTTGCAGACAATATGATATCTTACATGAAAACCCTAAAACTCCATAGAAAAACTAATCAAAACAATCAACCAGTTTAATAAGGTAGCAGGATACAAAATCAACACGCAAAAGTCAGTAGCCTTCCTATACACAAAAAAGCCAATCAGAAGAGGTGAAAATCAAAAACATCAATCCCTTTACAATTGAAACAAACAAAACCTCAAATACTTGGGAATAAACTGAACAAAAGAGGCAAAAGACTTAAAGAAAATTATACAACATTGTTAAAAGAAATACATGAAAGGCCCTCCCTGGTGGCACAGCCAGTTAAAGCACAGCACTAAGAAGCTAAAACCACTTCAGCATGAGTTCAATCCCCACCCTGGAGTTGACCCATATGGCACAGCAGACCTCTCCTGACCTGCCTGCTGCTCCTCTCAGCAGTGTACTTTGTCAGTCGGCTTATTCTGCTCCCCACTCTGTCTCTGGTGAATCCTCTCACCACCCCTGTATCTCTGGCCTGTATCCCAGTTCTGCATGAATAAATAAATCTTTAAAAAATATAAATAAATACAAGAAGACAGAAAGAAATGGAAAGACATCACCTGCTCATGGATCGGAAGAATTTACATCATTAAAATGGACTTTTTACCAAAGCAACCTACAGATTTAATGCTATCCCAATGAAAATCTCAATGACATTATTAAAACAAAAGAACAAAATAGAACCACAAAAATCCTTGAATAGCCAAAATTTTCCTAACTAAAATGAAAGAGAACAGAGGCATCACACTCCCAGACTTCAAGCTATATTACAAAGCCATAATAATCAAAACTGCAAGGTACTGGAACAAGACTAAACATACAGAGTAGTGGATTTGAATAGAAAACCCAGGCATAAATCCACACATTTATGGACAAGTAATCTTTGACAAAGGAGCAAAGAAAATGCAATGGAACAAAGAAAGTTTGTTCAACAAATGGTGCTGGGAAAACTGGGCTGCTATGTGACAAAAATATGAAGCTAGATCATTACCTTGCACCATGCACAAAAACCAACTCAAAGTGGATGAAAGTACTAGACATAAGACCCAAATATCTGTAAGAAAAGGTGGGCAAAATACTACATGACATATACTTCAGTAACATCTTTAAATTTACAACTTCCAAAGCAAGAATAGTGAAGGAAAGGATGAACAGCTGGGACTACATCAAGTTAAAGAGCTTCTAGAGCAAAAAAGACATTACACAATACAAAGAGACAGCACACTGATTGGGAGAAAATTTTTGCACACAATAGTACTGATAAAGGACTGATCGCAAAGATACACAAAGAGCTAATTAAACTCAACAAAAATAAAGTGAAAAACCCCATTAAAAATGGGCAGAAGAGCTAAAAAAGACACTTCTCCAAGAGGAAATGCAGATGAAAAAATGTTCAGCATTTGTAATAAGGGAGATGCAAATTAAAGCCACAATGAGATACCATCTCACACCAGTGAGAATGGCACAAATTAAAATAATTAGCAACAAAAAATACTGGGGAGGATATGGAGAAAAAGGAATTCTCCTGCATACTGCTGGTAGGAATGCAAACTAGTACAACCACTATGGAAAACTGTTTGATGTTTTCTTATACTGCTAAAAATGGAGCTTCCACATGGCCTATCAATCCTATTCCTAGGTATCTACCCAAAAGACACAAAAACACTGATTCAGAAAGACACCCCCAAGTTTATTGCTGCTTTATTTACAATAGAAAATACATGTAATGCCCAAAAGTAGATGACTGGATCAAAAAGATGTAGTACATATATGCAATGGAATATTACTCAGCAATCAAAAAGATAAACCCATACCTTCTGTAGCAACATGGATGGAGCTCGAAGGGATCATGCTTAGTGAAATAAGCCAGAAAGAAAAAGAAAAATACCATGTGGTTTCACTCATAGCAGGAGTGTAAGGGATCGGGGGTGGGGGGAAGCAATTGTATTAAAGCAGAAGTGAAAAACATTGAGCAGAGACATTTTATAGGGGTAGAGAGGGGACAAGGATCAAAACTGGGATGGGAAGAGTACATGGGATTATGGTAATGGTGCACAGTTGAATTGGTGGTAGAAATTACAACCGACTGGGAATTACAACCGAAATGATGAAACAATATGAAGAATAATGTAAAAAATAATACTAAATAAGTTTAAAAAATAAAAAAGTATAGCAAATAATGTATGAAATTCTATACTAATGTTCCTTGGACATGACTGAATTGAGTATATTAGGTTATCTGTACCGTATTTATCTGAATCTACCTTTTCCAGAACTGGCAGCCAAGATACCACAAGATGTAAATTCTTCAAACAGAGCCAGTCTCCATTGTGGGCACATTCTTTTAGCATTTGAATTGCTAAATCAGCTTGACCTTGACCCATGGCAACCTGCAAGAATCAAAAACTTAAACATCCGAAAACATGCGGTAACACAGAGATTTAAACTATCTTATCATAGATATTAAACTAACTGAATTTCTGTAATCAGGGTTCTAAATTTTTAATTAAGAAACTCAGACTCTGCTCCTATTTCAGTATTTTTTTTGCTTTTGTCCTAATAGCAATACAAGATTTTTAATCTTTTCCTATTATTAAAAATATTGTATTACAGGCTTGCAAGTTAAAGAAGATAATAAAGATATACGAAATAACCTTTTCACATACAACTGTTCTCTGCAGTTCTTGCCCATTCAAAAATGAGCCTTTAAAAAGAACTAGTGCTTCTTGTTAACTAGTGCTTCTCATTAAATTACTTGTTGCATGTAACACTAACAAGATCACTTACTCAGTATTTACTTCTCTGTTAATTGTAACACTGCATATTTTTAGCACTTAAGTTACTGTTTCATTCAACTGTGTTTTCCTAGCACATCATCAGCTAGAATATCCAAAATATTGATGTACCTCAAGACTCTACACTCATGTACTCAACCTCTGTTCTTTAGCTTCTCAGAGAGAAAGTAGGGTAGAGATAGAGAAAAAATGGAGAGTGAGGAAAAGATGGACAAGAAAGGCTGAGTGGCAGTGAGAACCCTGATCTCTCACTGGAAAACCACTCCAATTCTTCCAATACCTATGGCCCATCTGTGCTAGGACGTTAATGTAACAAACAGGACACTTAATAAAAGAGAAAAATTCCAAGCATTAAAAGTATGCAAGAATAGCCAAAAGAATCTAAGCCATAGACTTGATACATATGGTTTGTGCATTATTTGAATGCTGGCTAAAACTCTGTAACAGTTTTAGTCAAGAATCTAAAACAAAACACTTACCGTATATAAACTGTATTTTTTTGTTTTTTTTTTTTTTAAAGATTTTATTTATTTGTGCATACAGAACTGGGGTACAGGCCAGAGGCTCAGGGGCAGTGAGAAGCTTCGCCAGAGACAGAGTGGGAACAGGCAGATCGATGAAGTACACTGCTGAGGGGAGCAGCCGGCAGGTCAGGAGAGGTCTGCCACGCCATGTGGTCACCTCCGGGGCAGGCGGGAATTGAACTCATGCGGAAGCGGCTTTAGATTCTCAGTGCTGTGCTTTAACGGGCTGCGCCACCAGGGAGGGCCATAAACTGTGTTTTTTAAACACAGTTATATCTGTGGATTTAATTTATAAATATACATATATTGTGAGTCCTATTTCAAATACTTTAAAGAGCGCTGTTGTTATAGATTCATTCAAGCCATGGTGATTTTTTCTTTCTTAATGAATACAAGATAGCATTTCAGTGGTTTTAGTTGACTTTTACAGGCATTGATTCTATTTTTCAATTAGACTACAAAGTCTTTGAGAAAGGGAACCATGCCTAATTCATTGCACAACAGAGCATACAACAAGCTAGGTACTAAATACATATTGATTTTATTTTTAAGTTTTCAAGGTCTAACCGGGAACTAAGTATAAAGGACAGATGAAGTAAATACTGGGAAAATTACTTTAACACATATTAGTTTGCTATTACTAGAATGCAGAAAAAAATGGAGGCCTATGTAACAGAATCAAAGGAAGGTTAAATACTTCAGTATGTTGAAATGATTGGTAAAAATAGGATACTCAAAATTTTCAGTTAGACAAAAATTATATGAAAAGAGTTTGAAAAGTCATGAAACTTGAAAACATTTACTGTTAAAAAAAAGTTTATGAAAAAGTAACAAGAAAATGTCTAGATGATAGCTCACACCTCATTCCCATAAAGCACACCAGTTTCCTAATTTAAAAATTATTTTCATCAGGCCCTCCCTGGTGGTGCAGCGGGTTACAGCACAACACTAAGAAGCTGAAGCTACTTCCACATGAGTTCGATCCCTGCCTGCCCCAGAAGTGACCCACATGGCAGACCTCTCCTGGCCCACCTACTGCTCCCCTTAGCAGTATACTTCCGTGAGTTCTGCTCCCCACTCTGTCTTGGTGAATCCTCTCACCACCCCTGTACCTCTGGCCTGTACCCCAGTTCTGTATGCATAAATAAATACATCTTTAAAAAACTTATTTACATTAAGAACAAATTATCCTATATGTGTACTACAGCACTAAAAATTTAAATAACTGCAAATTATTAATAAATTTGTCAATAGTTAAAGATTTTATTACATTAAACAATTTTGTAAGAACAACACTCAAAACTCCACAGGTTTAAATATTGTGAGTACAAATAGTTTAATTTACCTAAGTCACAACTCACAGAAAAACCTCTAAAACAAAGAAGACTCCTCTTCTTGAAAACACCTACTTTGATCGAAAATAACTCCCTACAGTCAGACAGTGCAAACCTGCCCTGCCAAGCAACTGTTACTCTTCTATTTATATTGCTCAAACATCCTTATTTTTCAATTTTGGGTTGCTGTCACATATTTGCTTATATCACTATTATTTTTTTCTCCAAATAATTATGGTTGTTTATTCACTTGTCAAAGATAGATACTAATTAATAAATTTCAAACTTGCATGCAAACTGAATTGAAAAAGGAGGTAATCTGAACAAATGAAACATCCAAATTCACCCTAGCAAAAAACAGCAACATATTAATAAACTTCACTCAAAATTTTAGGTATTTCTTTTATTTCAGTTTTGCAGGTAACTACTTCTGTTAGTTACTATAAAAGTATTTTAATAAAAAGTTTTAAATTCTCAAAATCTAAGCAAATATATTCATTTCCTACTTCTTTGTTTCTATGGTTTCTAAACCTTTTCTCTTTACTCAGGTAAAGATCCTGCTATAACAAATTATCAAAACTTTATGCCCTAAAACAAGACAGAATCACTATCAATTTTCTAGAGGTCATATGTCCTTAGATCATATGTTATATGATCTAAGTTAAATCAAGGCATCTGAATTTAAAAATAAAGGGAGAATATAGCAGAGCTGGATAATTTCTGGAGGTTCAGAGAGAATATTCTAGATTCTTCTAAGTTCCAGCTCTAGAAAATACTCTCCTGTGTTCATGGACCTCCCTCCACCTTTAAAGACAGCACAGCATCTCCTCATCTCTGTCCTCTGCCTCCATTGTCATCTACCCCCTTTTATAAGGAGCCAGTGCTTATATCAGGCCCACTTAGAGTATGCAGACTAGTCCTCCAGCTTAAGATGATTTATTTAGTTACACCTTCAAAGTTTCTTTTGAGTATCAAAATGTGGACATTTTGAGAGAAACTATTTGGCCTAAAATGAGAAAAAACATGTCAGTTCCACTAATGGTATCAATTATGGCAGGAAAATAGTAAGAACAAAGACAGTCATATGATACATACTGACCTGGTGATAACATTCTCCACTTCTTTCGGCATTAGCCAGTTCTTGAAGTTCCTGAGAAGGATCAGCACCCGGGGAAATAATGATTAAAATGGGCTCAATTTCCAGTGTCTCTTTATACAGACGTTTGAGATTTAGAGGAAGTGGGGATAACTCTTTCAGTCCTACAGATGTATAAATAAAATTAAAAATTAAAATTAAAAATAAAGATTAGCATGCACTGGTAAAATGTCTATTACAACTAGCTACATGCTATGTAACAGAGAAAACCTAGGTGAAATATTATACAAGACAATATTATACAATTCCATACAAGACTTCCTTACTAATATTAACTACCATTTAGTGAATGTTTAAGGTGCCAGGACTGTTTTTTAGTGCTCTACCTATATGGTATCATCTAGTCATTACATCACTGGGTATCTTAATTACCAATTTAACAGATGCAGAAATTTACACTCAGCATTGCAGTCTTACTATATGATTCTCTCTACTAAAGAAGACTGAATCCATTCATCCATCTGTATAGCTTTCCATTCATTTATATAACTTCACTGACTCTCCTGTGCCATGCATATGCATATGAGGAATCATATTTTCCAGGAAATAACACTGTTATGATGTAAAGAACTATTTCTTATGTCAATTCATTAAAAGAGAAAAAAAGAGTTACAGAATGAAAATATACTTAGTTTGGAGACAGGAATATAGAACTGTCAGTATAATGTTTGTTTGTTAGATGCAAATCACTAAAATGCACTCTCAATTTCCTGAAGTATAAAACAATCCATATCTTATTTGGGGGTAAAAAATAGGTTATAGTTGTAAAAATAAATTCCAGTTATTCATTACCTACTTTATGCTAAGCATTATATGAGGTAGTTTATCTGTAAGGAAACTAACACACAGATAAATTGCTGTCTTACCACAGGCCATCCAATCTGCTAAATGTATTCAACACAACTCTGCTAAAATGTGAATGTTTCTATTATTAATTTTGAAAAGCCAAGTTGCAATTAATCAAAATTATAATTGTATGAATTGAGTTTAAAAATAAAAGAGAGGATGACCCTCCCTGGTGGCGCAGTGGGTTAAAGCACAGCACTAAAAAGCTGAAGCCACTTCTGCATGAGTTCGATCCCTACTTGCCCCTGAGGTGACCACATGGCCCAGCAGACCTCTTCTGACCTGCCCGCTGCTCCCCTCAGCAGTGTACTTTGTCAGTTGGCCTGTTCTGATCCCTACTCTGTCTCTGGTGAATCCTCTCACCGACCCTGCATCTCTGGCCTATACCCCAGTTCTCTATGCACAATTAAATAAATCTTTAAAATAAATAAATAAAATAAAAGAGGATGCCTGTACCCCAGTCCTCTATGCACAATTAAATAAATCTTTAAAATAAATAAATAAATAAATAAAATAAAAGAGGATGACACAAGAGTTTAAAAATAGAGGATTATTAGAATATACTAATTAGTAGAATTTCTACCCTTAAAAGTAGAATTGAACAGTATTGTGGGTCTAGGAAATATTCTCCTAAGAAAAAGATATTCCTAAAGACTTTTTTGGAGCAAACACTTTAAAAATATGAATCCAATGCCATAGAGATGAACAAGAAAAAGGCATCCATAAAAGACAAAATTTCACACTTGTTTCTTCCCTCTGCTTTTCATACAGCAGCCTGTAAGATATAATTTAATACAGCACAAATAATCCTAATACCAGTTAAAATCTTCCCCAATAGCCACTTAAAACTGATGAATTGGTTTTAGAGTTATATTTTGTTAATTTTATTTTTAACTAAATTTAAGTTGCTAACAATCACCCTGTTGTGAGCTCTAATTGATAAAAAGTCTTATATAATTATGGAACTGTAATATAAAATGGGTTCATTCATTCAATCATTCTAGGCTACTTAAATGTGCTGTGAAATACTATAAATTGTATCAAACGTCTTAAAAATGTATGGTCTTTGACTCAGGAATGTCAATGATAGTCATTTAAGAAATAATTCAGGATATGAATGAAGAATAAAAGGATTTTCATTATAGTTGTAGATAATAGTTTAAGACTCTGGTAAAATCGTAAAGTTTTTTGTTTGTTTTTGGTTTTAGTATCCAAAAGCACAGGATCACAATAAAAAAAGAAAGAAGGGGAAAAGGACACTTGGATAGACACAAATGGGGAGACAGAGCTGCCCCAAAAGGCACAGGTTTGCCAAATGAGAGGCCTGCATAGAAGACATTAAGTTTTCACTAACAGGCATCTGAAAGAGCCATATAATGGAATTATATTTATATTTAACTTTAAATATAGAAGTAAAACAGAAATTACTGAAGAGCAATTACTCAACAGGACAAGCAATGTGATTCTACAAAGTAATGCATACACATCTATGACCCTAAAAAGAATAGCAAGGTATGCATGCTAATGATGATTAGCTTATTAGAGTCCATACAGGTGTTTCTTTTTTACACTGATCTCTACTTGGGGGTTTCTAATTAATGTGTTTCAGATTAAAATGTGACTATTTCTGCATAAAAGACTACTGACTGATATGTATTTTATTTAAAAGACAAATGTTAATATAGAAACAATCTTCAAGAAGTTAAAAATGCAGATTACCATATCATTCCTTACTTCAACAAATATAGATGGTAAACTCCATGAGGGAAGTAGTGATACTGGTTTTGTTTACCCTTTATCTCCAGAATCTAGCATAAATTCAGTCATTACTTAAATGTTAAAATTCTACACAGATAAATCTATTCATAAAACCATTTTACACAATACTTTTAAGTATTGGAACATTTTAGGGAAAGGACATCATTTTATCATTTAAGATAACACCAATGACATTCATGCTACTTGGAATTCTGTATTAGTGATTCTACCTACAAAACTCTAATAAAATCCTAATGTATTAGTGAACTGAATCTATATATAATCATTGGTTTTATTAACACAAGTTAATTTTGACTCATGATATTATTATAACTGTCAGTGTGAATTATTCAAATATATTTGAAAAAGAGTTCATTGCATTAAGAATTATCATAGAATAGAGGTACTTGTAAATCAGAGAGATTTTCTATTTTGATACTGCATGTTTAAGTCATTTCATTCAAAAAGACCTAATAGTCCAAAAAGTAACTTAAACTTTTATTAAATTCATTTTACTGAGATAAAATACTGAGGTAGAAACAGTAAATAATTTACAGTTTAAAATGCAAGACTGTAACTCTTGTAATTTTTAGGTACCTAAAGAATAAAGAAAATAGCAAATGCACATCAAACTATTATGATAAGTATATTCATTCTTCCTCATTCATCTCATCCTCAAAGAAACTAACAGGAATCAGATGTACAAAATTACTCTTCCTTTATAAGAGAGAAAAGGCAATTCTAAAATTGTACCAAAAACAAGTGTTAAAAAACGAAAATTGACAAATAGTTTTCAATCAATTAAATGGGGAAATGACCTTTAGAAATGAATAATAGTCAAATCCTGAAACAAAAAAGTTAAACATTTTGTGGTAAGTAGAATTTTAGATAATCTTTCCATGACAAAGTCTCCAGAAATTCATCACTACTAAAACTCCACTACAAAAATTACTACAAGTTACCCTACAACCAAAACCAACAGAGGGGCAATAGGAAGACTAGAACAAGATAAGGAAAAAAAAGCAAAAAAAAAAAAAAAATCACAACAAAGCAAATAAAATGAAAAATACAGATTTCAATATATCAATATTAACTTTGAATGTACGTTTATATTTACTCACCAATAAAGAGACACAGAGTTACAGGTTAGATAAAAAAAAAAAAAAAAAACTACAAAAAACCAGAAACCAATCTTTTGCTGTCTACAAGGAAACACACTTAACTACAAAGATAAACAAAGATTGAAAGTAAAAGGATGGAAAACAATCCTACAGGCAAATGGACCAAAAAAGAAGGCAGAAACAGCTATACTCGTATCAGATAAAATAGACTTCAAACTAAAAAAAGTAAAAAGAGACACAGATAGTCACTAAATTATAATTAAAGAGATAATACATCAGGAAACCATAACAATCATCAGCATATATTCACTAAATGAAGGAGCACCAAAATATGTCAGGTAACTATTATCATCTCTGAAAACAGATACCAGCGAAAACACATATGTGGTAGGAGATTTTAACACACCACTCTCCCCATTGGATAGATGGTCGAGATAAAAAAAATCGGCAAGGACACGAGAGTCCTAAATAAGGATCTAGATCTCATGGGACTAACAGACATCTACAGGACACTATACCCAAAGAAATCTGAGTATGTATTATTCTCAAGTGCCCACGGATTCATTCGCCAAGACTGATCACATACTGGGACACAAGACAAACATTAGCAGATACTCCAAGATCAGAATCATGCCAACTATCTTCTCTGACCGGGAAAGCATCAAACTGGAAGTAAACCACAAAAAAGAAAGGAAGGAACACTACTACTTTATGGAGATTAAAATCCACACTACTGGGAGATTACCAGATTAATGAGATCAAGGAAGAAATTAAAAAATACCTCAAGAGAACTCTCTGGTACATATGGAACACAGCAAAAACAATTAAAAGAGAAAAACACATAGCAATACAGGCACACATCAAGAAACAGGAAAGAAGTCAAAAAAATAACTTAATGCCCCACCTTAAAGAACTGGAAAAAGAACAGCAAAAGTCCAAAAGCCAGTAGAAGATAACCAATCTTTCTTTATGGTTGTATGCTAAGCTATCAATAGAGAGTAATGTAATTACAGACTTTATAATTATCCTGGAATATCCAAGAGGGCAATTTAATCACTTGGGCTCCTAAATCAAAAAACTTCAGCTAAAATCAAAGAAGTCAAAACTTATAGAGCAGGAAAGAGAAGCAAGATAGATGTGGCAGAGGGGTGATCCACGAGATGTGTGTCTTTTGAAATGGACAGCAAGGATATATGGGAGCCTTAATCCTACAATGGCCAGAACTGAATTCTGGGAGGAACTTGGATAAGATCAGAAATAGATTCTTCCTCCAATTTTCTAGTAAAAGCCCAGATTGTCAACACCTGGATTTAGCCTTCTGCAACTTGGGGCAAAAACAGGTGAGCACATCAGACTTGTAACCTACAGAACTGTGAGATAATAAATGGATGTTGTTCTCAATTGCTAGTGTATGGCAACTATGCATTTCCTTATGTACTTCCTTTCCTATTAGATCAGACTTCACAAAACAGATTGATTTATGGAAGCAAGTCATAGAATAGTATGTTAGCATGGCTAAGAAAAGTAGAGAACTAGGAGAGTTGCAAAGCTCAAAACCACTTTCAATGGAGAAATTTTGAGAAGTTACTGATTCCTGTGGTTATTGCAGCACCTTACAGGAACATGCCTCAATATACACAACACAACATCTTGCTCAGAATAGTTAGTAAAAAGTTAAACCTAAATCAGATTACAAAAGTCAGAATATTTTATCTGGTAATTACTACTTGTAATTAGTAGATTCTGCCAGTACATAAGGCTTGGTTTCTAAGATTATACTAAAGTGGCATGTCTAAAAATTTTGATGATTGCTTACTAGAATCTTCAAATAGAAACTACTTTCATAAGTGCATCTTTGTACATTATTAAAGTCACAGTTTATAAAAGACTGCTAAAACTGAAAAATCTTTCCATGTAAATGATTGAAAAATTACTTTTGAAATCACATATCTAAATTTTGATTCAAATGCAATAAGGGCTTGTTATTCTCTACCAATCTAAACTTTTGATTTGTATTCATAGAATAAAATCTCCATTTTTATATAAAAATGTAATAAAACCCTTGATCAAATTCAAAGTCATCCAGCTATATACCAGATTATATAAATTTTGCTTAGAAATAGATAGTATGGGCTCTCCCTGGTGGCGCAGCGGGTTAAAACACAGCACTAAGAAGCTAAAGCCACTTCCGCATGAGTTCAATCCCTGCCTGCCCCGGAGGTGACCACATGGCGTGGCAGACCTCTCCTGGCCCGCCCGCTGCTCCCCTCAGCAGCGTACTTCATCCATCTGACTGTTCTGCTCCCTGCTGTCTCTGGTGAATCCTATCACCCTCCACATCTCTGGCCTGTACCCCAGTTCTGTATGAATAAATAAATGAATCTTTAAAAAAAAAAAAGAAAAAAAGAAATAGTATGATTTCAGTAGCATTTTAAACTTTCAAATCATTTCAACATGTGAATATCATGAGCTTTCACTTAATGCCACGAAACCTAGATGCCATTTAACACAGAGAAGAAACAGCACCGTAGAAGTATTCCCAAGAGTTAACACAGAGTCAAACTACAAAGTAGGTAAGAAAGATCATATACAATGTGATATAAATAGCATATTTTTAAAGACTGAATGTTGTCCTTTTAACCTTTCGAAAAATTGCTTCACTTTACTTAAATTGGATTCAAGTTTAAGAACAATAATACATGATAATAATAAATATATATTAATATAAAATATACATTAACAACATATAAGATAGATGATAAACATATAATAAGCCAGAAATATATCATTGTGTTAAGAACTATGTAGAGAATTAAAACAGGTTGATGTGCTGCTACTGATTAGATGACCCAGAAGTACTGCTCTAAAATTACAACACCCTAAGTTAACATCAGAAAGATAGAAAGGAGACATCTATTAAGAAAGAAAAATAACAAAGCCATTATTCTCTGTCCTTAGACATATATAAGCTGCTTCCAGAACTTGATTACTGTAAATTGTGCTGCAATGAATGCAGGACTACCATATTAAGATGTGGTTTATATACACAATGGATAATACTCAGCTATTAAAAAAAAGAAAGAAACAGATGAATTCTTGGCATTCTCAACATGGATGAAACTAGAGGGGATTAGGTCCAGCAAATTAAGGTAGAAGAAAAAAGATTTCAGGTGGTTTGATTTTTATGTGGAATACAGTGAAATAAAACAAAGGATCAGATAAACCCAAACCAGTAATAAACACCTAGAAACCTGACTGTAAAACTCTAGTGGGAGAGAAGGATAAAGAGGAAAACGGGAGGGAAGAAATAAAAAAAAAAAACATTTATTTTTTAAAATATAAAATGTACAACATGAAGTTACTAAGGCTGTTTTGCCCGTTTAAACCTGGTGGTAAGCAAAAGGAATACAAGATGACGTTAGAGAAGTGGACAGTGTGCAGACTGTGCATCTATATAAGACTATTTAAGACATTTTCGGGAAGATTTTGGAGATTCTATACAAAAAAGAAAGGTTGCATTTATGTTTTTTAAAGGTTACACAGTTTTCTGGAGAGAATAGGTTAAAGAGGAAACAAAATCTAAGCTAAGGAGATAAATAGAAAGGTGGGTATTGCCTTTATGTTCCAGAAACCGATAAAGACAGTGAAACACAACTGCAAACAATGTAAAATTTGTTTGCTCATGTGGCTTGTATTCTTGTTTAGAGACAGAAAATAACATTCTTTTCATATGATGATAATAGTTACAGAGGAAAGTAAGCAAAAAAAAAAAAAGGCAGATATGGAGAGGTGAGGAGTTGACTATTTCATGTAAAGTGCTCAGAGAAATCGTCACAAAAAAGCGGACATCTGAGCATAAAGATGAGGGAGCTCACTGGAGTAGAGCTCTCTTGGCAGAAGGGCTGGCAAGTGCAAAGGTACTGAGATTGCAGAACTACATGTGGAGCGTGAGAAGAACAGGAAAATGCTGCTATTATGGTAGGAAGAATTGAGCAAGGTGGGAATGGCAGAAGATGAGATCTGAGTGAAAGCAAAAAATCAAGAGATGTGAGAACCTGTAAGCATTATAAGGAACCTGAAAAGCACAGTAGTACTTTGTTAAATAAATAATTAATTTTAACAAGCAGATGCCATCAGGAAAGTTTTAACAAAGGAGTACAATGAACTAACTCAAAAGCTGATAGGTTGAGAATAAATTGGAAGTGAGGAAGCCTGAATGGCAATAATTTTGCTCAAATGATAGTGGTCTGGGAAAAAAAAAAAAAAACAGGGTGTGAAAAGTAACTGGATACTGGGCATATTCAGATGCCAAAACCAAATTATGGCAGAAAGTGAGTTGGAGTCAAAAGAAGTTGCTGATAAATTGGTATAGAAAGTAAAAAAGACAGAATTGTGGCCCTCCCTGGTGGTGCAGTGGGTTACAGCACTGAGAATCTGGAGCTGCTTCCACATGAGTTTGATTTCCACCTGCCCCGGAGGTGACCACATGGTGTGGCAGACCTCTCCTGACCCGCCCGCTGCTCCCC
>NW_004567126.1:2759902-2769661 GCF_000260355.1 Condylura cristata | reverse complement strand
GTGACCACATGGTGTGGCAGACCTCTCCTGACCCGCCCGCTGCTCCCCTTAGCAGTGTACTTCCTTGATCTGCCTGTTCTGTTCCCTACTGTCTCTGGTGAAGCCTCTCGCAGCCCCTGAGCCTCTGGCCTGTACCCCAGTTCTGTATGCACAAATAAATAAATCTTAAAAAAAAAAAAATAGAACTGATTTATCTTTGGGTTTGGGTTTGAGCAGTTGAGTTGATGCTAGTATAAACAAATCAAAAGTTTAATATCTGTCAAGTTAAATGTGTGATGCTATGACAGTCATATGAAAACATCAAATAAGCATTTGGCTATAAATGCTAAAATCGCAGGAAGAGGTCATGGTTAGAATAAAAGAGTAATTTACAGATGATACTTAAAGGCAGGGATAGGTGAAGCTACCCAGAAAGAAAATATGATAATGAAAGAAGGGAACTAGAACAGAAGGAAGAATATTCCAGTACCTAGAAAACATGCTCAACAAAAGCCAGTAAGCAGAAATGGCAAGAACAACCAACAAAGGTGGAAGATGAAAGGAGAAACAGAATAATCAAGATCAGAAAGTGTTTAAAGAAGGCAGAAATGAACCGCTTTGTTGAGAGATCAAGTAAGACAAACAGCACAGAAGTAGCTATTGGATATAATGGTAAGTAAGAAAATATCATTAAGGATACAAAAACAATGTTATGGAAATTTAGAGATAGAAGTTAAGTAGAAAGAGTTCAAGACAAAAAGAGTCTTGATAATCTAACTGTAGACATCAAGATGTTTGCAGCAGAATGAAGTAAAGAAATGAGATAACTAGAGAGGGGAGCAGGATACTGGAGACATTTTTAAGGTATGTTGTATTACAATATGTTTGTATACTGACAGAATCCAGAAAGGAGGTAAAACTGATGATTCCAGAGAAAAGAGAAACAGAGAGAATGAAAAAAAAAATACACAGCAAATGAGTTGGTATTTAAGACAAAGTAATTCATTCCTGGAAACAGAAGAGAAAGGAGAATAGACATGAGTGTCAAGGAAGATAGTTAATGGAATTGTTGGTGGGAAATAAAGTTTTGTCTTACTGCTTCTATTTTCTCAAAAATGTTAGTAAAAAGCTACTTTGATCAGCTAACTTAAATGGCAAATACTCATATATGTTTATTATTATTATTTACCATATATGTTTCAATTTGGGAAAATGTCAACTGTTTCAATTACAAGATAAAGAATGCTCACAGGTTTTTTAAAAAATTGACACAAGATCTCTGTTCAACTATTTCATTCTTAATCAAGTAACATATTTGGAAATTTTTAAAAAGTCAGACTTTAAAATGCATTTTATAAACTAATTGGTCTACTATCAAACTAGTTAAGTATGAAAATTCTGGAAAGCAGGTTGTAGTATATATAAGCTAATAGTAATGAATATCATTCATTTGCTTCCAAAGGAGACTTCTTTTGGGGAAATTGTTATTTCATTTATTTCTTATGGGATTAGCTGCACAGAGGAACATATTGTCCAAGAACAACAAAACAGTACTGCCCTGGAATTTTTGATGGTTAAACTGGGAGGGAAAGTTCTCTTTCATCACCAGCTTTAAACTATATCCCAAGAGACCAGCAGCCTTTACTCCCCAGAATATGCATGGACCCTGAGACTTAAGTCTAACACACAAGAAGCATTCAAAGAGTCTAAAAAGTAACATGACACACAAAGACACTAAGGAAAATGAAGAAGCAAAGAGGGAGAGTAAGAGATAAGTAGGGAAAGAAAGAGAAACTCTGCAAAGCTGAGACAAAGATATAAAGAAAATCCCAGATGTTATTTGAATTTGTGAAACAGCAGGCCCTGAGGCCACCCTTACAGCTTTATCATTCTAAGTACTGGTTAAATGTTTCCCCCTTTTCATTTAAGTGATATGGAGGAAGGTATCTGGCACTAGCAACTAAGAGTTAGTTAGATTAACATTCTGCCAGACCTGAGTAAAAAAAATCTATCAGAAAGGAATAAGAGAGATTACTCCTTTGCAGGCTAAGGAAATGAAAGCACAGAGCACATTGAGATCCATTTCAGCGTACCCATCACCAAGCAAACAAGTGACTGATTTACAGAAATCCTCAAAACATTTGAGTTCACACATGGACATCCACAGAGTGTTGGTGATTAATGAAAACTTAATGAAAAGTTTTCATTCCGTGAAAACTTTGGTTGATGGGTATTATAGGTTGAACTGTATTCCCCAAAAGGGTATGTTGAAGTTCTAACTCCAATATCTCAGTTTGATTTGGAAATAGGGATGCTGAAAATGTGATTAGTTAAATTTAGTAGATTAGACCCTAAATCCCATATGACTTATGTCATTGTCTTTTTAAAATTATTTAATGAGTAAAATAGTAAGGGCAACATTAATTGAACAGGTGGTCAATGTATTTTGAGAATGATATTTTAGTAGAAATGAACATTCACATCAATAATAAATTCAAGAATAATGGGAAACAAATGCAATGGCATATTTCATTTATGTATTAATTTATTTTTACAATGCTTGAGAAAGAACTGCCTTTATTTAGTATTTTTTTTTCACTTATTTATTTACTTTAAAATTTTTTTTTAAATATAGGTCGGAGACATTCTGTAGGAGAAGTGGAGGGAAAAGGATCAGGGCAGGAGTGGGAGAGAGCACAAGGAACCATGGTGATGGTGTATGGGTGAATTGGTTATGGGAATTTCACAGGGAAATCATATATTTTACAAAAACAAAGGATGATATAATATATATTAATTTTTTAAAAGAATAAATAAGTGACTTATGTTATTGTCTCTATCAGAAGAAAACTGGGTGAAAATGGAGACACAGGGGGAAATGTCACATGACCATAAAGGCAGAGAATCCAGACATATAGCTACGTGTCAAGGGAGACCAAAGATTTCCAGTAAACCACCAGGATCTAGGAGGAAGTGAGGGAGATTCCCCCTCCAAGTTTCAGAGTAAGCATGGTCTTGCCATCACCTTGATGTCGAATTTCTAGTCTCTAGGAATGTGATACAGTGAATCCCGTAACTTTAAGCCACCCATTTGTGGTACTTATGGAAGCCCTAGGAACCTTAGGCAGTAGGTTAGAGTGAGCATGGGTGTGCCATGGGATACATTTATATAAGGCTGAAGGATAGTATTTTATGTTAGCACTTGCTACCAGAGTCCTCTAAACAGAGAGTAAATTTGACTCCTTCAGGATAGCTGTGTGAACTTGTTTCATCATCTTGAACTAGAGAGAAAACTAGCTCCTTAAAGGATTTCTGAGTATTGAGTTGATACATGTATGGAATTTAGTAGTAACAGCTACTAAATGTTGTCTATTGTTATACCATTGTGAACATTCAAGTTTAAATGAAAGAGTGTATTCATCAGGATAACTGATCACCTGAACTAAGAGACAGCATCTCAAAATTATCCTCTGACATAGCCAACATACGACTTATATACCAACAATAGAATGATTATTACCATTGTAAAGTTTCTCAGTGATAAGCATGGGATGCCCTATGAATTTGTTCAATTTCATAAAACTGTGGCTTAATTATAAGAGAAATTCAAATTTAGGGAAAACCTAACACATTAGGTTCACTTGGTTAGATTATGTGTAAGTTACAACTAAGTTTTCATATGAAAGTTCACAGACATAAATGGAAAAATTAAACAGGAATAGAGGGTTTCTAGAAAATATTGCCAGCTGTGTATACTTGCTGCATTACACTAAAACCTAACAAAGATCCACTTTGGGGGGAGACACTGTGTTTCATCTAAATCCTCTTCAAAGCCTGAACATAGTTTTCCAAGTTTGCTTCTGCAATTGAAAATAATTCAGTATAATTTATTACTTCAATGATAGCTTTTAATACTTCAGATAAGATTATCTGAAATACATAAAAATTATTGCAGAATCTGCTTATAACCTAAAAGATAGACAAATTCTTTTTTGACTTAGATAAAACAAAAATAATTCAAATTTGAGGGCTTTTTTCTCTATGATTATGGTCTCTGTGAGTGCATTATACTTTATCTTAATTAATTAAACTTTGATTCTCTGCTTTGAAATCATAGTCATGAACAAATGTCTAAATGTCTAAAAGGCTTTCTTAAGAAAATAATATTTTTAAATCTCTAAAGACTTTCACTAATATATGATGTCAATTATGAGACATTTAAGACAACATTAAATATGGCCACATTCAATATAATTATGTTTTAAACTAGGTAGAGTATAATAGAAATAGAAGGGTCAAAGTCCTCATAATTTTTCTAACCTAAGGTCAGAACAAAAGAATATGTAAATTAAAACAATTAAGGTCAATGGTCTCCTTCTAGAAAAGCATTGTACTTACCCAGAGTTTTACATGCAAATAGAGCCATGGCACTTTGCAATCTGTCTGGTCTGAGAGCCTGTACCACAAGAACCTTGAAAGAAAGTGCAGGGTATATTTAAATCACCAGGTTCCCATGAAAGCACTAACAAAGTAGTAATTAATGTTAATTAATTAATAAACTTTTACTCTAATATATGAATACTGATCGCTGTTCCATATTTACTATACTTCAAAGCATCACTATAGGTATATACTAAGATACATCTTTGCTAGCCAAAATATTACTAAAATCCACTTGTTCCTACAAATTACCATCAAAAATAAACAAACTACATGTAATGGTCAGTTGGTTAGCTGACTTCAAGATCAAATAAAAGGCCAAATGTATGGTGGGGAAAAAAAGGTATGTAGGTAGACATTTCAGAACAAAGACCCAAAAATCTGGCCTAAGAATCATGTATACATATTCCCACACATTTAAAATTTTCAAATTAATTTTTCCATGATTTCTGTTTTTTCTCATTTAATAAAAACACACTTAGTGAAATAAAATTCACTGTGTAAGAAGATACACAGGGAAAAATTCAGTGGAACCCACAGGTAAGGTAAGCAATAGAGTGGTGGTGGTGGGGGGATTCCCTTTCTGATCATAAGGTTTTTCTTCTTAGAAATAAGTTTTTCTTTCTTAGGAAATAAGTAAAGAATCTATATAATCTATACATTAATTTCCTTCTATAAGACACTATCTATGGCAAAATCAACCTCCCTCACTTCAGACCCAGAGGGATTAAGAAAAGTTAGAACATTCTGCTCAGAAACTTTGCCAGAGGTTTCACTGTCTGATTAAGATGGAAAAGCAGAAAGCCCTTTCCCACATAGACCCCATTCATCTTATATGACACTTCAAAGCAAACTATAATATAAATGGCTTCTGAATGACAAAAGAAATGTTGAATATTTTTACGCATTTAAAAATTTACCTGCTGAAATAAAGAAACTTTCTTTGAAAGAATAGATGGAAACTCTTGCTCACAAATTGAATTATGATAATAAGTACGCCACAGAGCCACATCTTCAAAGCAGAGGGTCTGATAAAGACCGGGGAGAGCAATCTGAAAAACAAAAACAAAAACTGAGCTACAAGCAAATAAAAACATGTTTATATTTAATATACACTAAAAAGTAAATGGGAGTCATTTATAGATGTTTACAATTTATTTTCTACTTTGTTTGCTGAATCATTTATAGAAACAGTATGGTAGATTCATTCAATTCAGAATTAAATGATAGAAAATATTTCCAAAGTAGCAGTAGAACAGTACTTGTAAGTTAACAAATCTTTTCTCAACATAAAAATTTGTACTTATCTACCGCCCTCTTGTGGACAGAATGCTTTCCTTAAAACCAAGTACAAATTTTTTAGTAGTCCCACAGTTGAGGTCCATATTAAACTGTAAAATTATGCTTATTTTCCTATTAATAGCAATTCCATAACAAGTATGTTTTCCTAAAACCATTAATTTAAGCCTCAATTAATGCATATGTTTCTTTATTTCTGCATGTCCCATTTTTTTCCTCAAGATTCCTCATAAATTTCTACTCAGCATTCATATTCACCTAAATGTTATCTCACAGAGGCTTTCCTAGACAGTCATTCCTTCTAACTCAAAGAATATTTCTCTGTTCCAAACTTTTTTGAACATTGGCTATAATGTCACAAATGCAAATCCGTGCAGATGGAGAATTTTTGTTGAAAATGATGAATTTGGGAGATCTCCATCATCAGTATTAGGATTTCATGTATTATAAACAAATCAAGTTCTTAAGGATGTTTTAACCATATATTCATTTCTAAATATTTCCTTATATTGTACAAATTTCATATGTATTAGCTAAAATCAAATGGCAGAAGATTATCTTTGTACATTTCAAGCTAAGGATTTTAACAAATTAAGTCTGTTAGGGCAACACTTGGTAGTAGTCTGCTCACTTTAGTTGCAAGCAGCATATAAGGGGCTCACTGTTCCTCACTTGTGGGTGCCACTCATCATACGTCAGCATGCATGTGGCTAGCAGTCTGCGGCAGCCTCTACTGTACGACTTGGAAGTACTCTGGGTGCATGCTACAGCTGTAGTGAACACTGATTATGTCACAAGGCAGTTATTTGCTAAGTTTGTTCAGTATAGTATTTTTACAGTAGAAAATATCTTATTACATGAGAAAATACATGTATTATTCTGATCGGAAGTAATGGAAGGGAGCAATGAATGATATAAAGCATATCCGTTCATTTTATTCAATAATTATTTATGGAATAAAGGAAGTAAAGGATGATAGTAAAAACTCAGACTACAGTAAAGAGCCCTGTTTAATATCCAAGTGATCATAGCAGCTTTTATTACAAAAACTATCTCATGTTGAAAATATTTAGTGAGATAACCCATTTTAAAATTCTCTGTAATGCCTTGAACAAAAAAACAAATCATCGATAATGCCAGCTAGTCTTATCATTATTACCATGAACAGAGAGCAAGAAAAGGAAACAAAGAAAGAAAACACTGTGTTTGGAGACTACATAGTAAAAACTTAGACTTTGATGCCAGAATGCTTACAGTTGAAATTGTAGCTCCAGAACTTCCCAATAGTTGATCCACACCTTGGTTTCCTCTTCTCTATAATAGGCCTAATTGTGATCTAATTGTGATCTCTTTAAAAAGTTATTGTGATGATAAACTAAAATAAAATATCTAAATATTTAACATGATTCTTGGTACATAAGAGGTCCTCAAAATACATACAGAATTAAAAAGAAACCTCAGATTCATGCATCTAACAACACATTGCATTGACTCATTTCTCATCTGTAAAGAGTTAATAATATCCACCTAAGGATTTGCGTTAGAATTAAACATACTAATTCATTAAAATTGTTTTGTAAGCTATAGTGTTAAAAAACTAATATATATTATGAACCTTATTTGAAAGAGAAGCTGCCTTTTCCAAATGTTTTATACTTATTTATTTAAATAGAGTGAATATGTGAAAAAAGCATCATGTCAATATTTTTAGGTTGACACAGTGAAATATTTTTCCCCAAGTGTAACCTCTCAGCAGATCAACTGTTCAAATTATTATTATAATTAATTTTGCCATTAGGAGTCCATGAGATAGCTTAGAGATCCTGCCCAATGGTCAAGTTAAAATCAAAATCGTCAGGAAACTATAGATCAGACATTTTGTAGGGGAGGAGGAGGGAAAAGGACCAGGACAGGAGTGGGACGAGCACAAGGGACTACGGTGATTGTGCATGGGTGAATTGGTGGTGGGAATTTCATGGGAAATCATACATGCACAAAAATGAAGGATGACATAATGAATATATAAAAAAAGAAAAAGAAAAAAAATGCCTTCAAATTCTTTTTTCAATAACTACTTTTTTTTACATTAAACTATAATTATTTTTTTAAATTTTTTTTTGTACTGGAAAATAAACTGGGAAATAAGAATCAAAACTTATATATATTGGTATTTTTCATCATTACCATATTCTAAGTAATTATTAAATATTTTAGCCTTAAGTAAAATATTAACAATGCAAAATTTACTTATCTACCTAGATAGATAAGTGGCTTGACATAATTTGCTCAAGAATAAAATTATTAAGAAAATCTGTCAGTGGTATATAATAGGTACTTAAGATTAAGAGAGGAATGAACAAGTTTTATATTAAATGTTAGGGAAATAAAATTTTAAAAGGCAAGGATCCTACTCTCAATTCTGCAAGCTAAGAGAAAAAGCAGACATAAATAATTCTGAACCAGTAAGACATAGGAATATTCAATATATATGCCAACATAAAAGGTAGACTAGAGAAATCTGGGAAAGTCATAGAGAAGGTAATGCTTTGAGTTAAATCCTGAAAAAATAAGTGCATTTAGCAGGTAAGAACAAAGGACATCCAAGCAGAGGCAATAATGGCACCCTATATACAAGAAACACCGAGGCAACAGACTAGAAAAAAAAAAGCTGAAGAGGAGCCATATACCAATTACATATTTTATAAAAACTATGGTTTTTATGAATGGTAAAAGTTCACTCAGATTTAAAATAGGGCACTAACCACAAAGCAGTAAACTTTAAAACCTTTATGTTTCCTAATATAGAGAAGCAGGAATGCTATAGCAAAGTCCAGCTGAATAGGAAGACAAAATTAAGAGAGGGATTGCAAAGAGAAGAGATATTTAAAAGATGAAAAGAAGCAAAAGAAAAAAGTCTGAATTTGGAACTCTTCAACATAACTGTCATACTATTATCTCATTACTAATCTTAAATATTATTCTATATTATTCTTTTATATTTGTTGGGTTTTATAGGCTCTTTGTGAAAAAACCCCATTAAAAAATGGGTGGAGACGGCCCTCCCTGGTGGCACAGCGGGTTAAAGCACTGCACTAAGAAGCTTAAGCCACTTCTGCATGAGTTCGATTCCCGCCTGACCCGGAGGAGATCCACATGGCGTGGCAGGCCTCTCCTGGCCTGCCCGCTGCTCCCCTCAGCAGTTTACTTTGTGATCTGCCTGTTCTGCCCCCCTCTCTGTCTCTGGTGGATCCTTTCACCCTCCGCATCTCTGGTCTATATGAATAAATAAATCTTAAAAAAAAAATGGGTGGAAGAGCTACAAAGATATCTCCAAAAAGGAAATATAGACAGCTAACAGGCATATGAAAAAATGTTCAGCATCACTTGTAATAAGGGAAATGCAAATCAAAACCACAATGAGAAACCCTCACACCAGTGAGAATGGCACATCTTAAAAAAACTACCAACAGTAAATGTTGATAGGGTGTAGAGAAAAAGGAACTTTCCTACACTGCTGGTGGAAATGCAAACTGGTATAATCATTATGGAATGCTGTTTGGAGGTTTCTCAAACTGCTAAAAAGGAGCTTCCATGATGTCCAGAAATTCCATTCCTAGGTATCTACCCAAAGAACTAAACAATAACTCAAAAGGACACCTGAAACCCAATGGTTTATTGCTGCCTTATTTACAATAGGGAAGATGTGGAATTAACCCAAATGCTAAAAGATAGATGACTGGATCAAGAAGATGTGGTATATATATATACAATGAAATGTTACTCAGCAATCAAAAAATACAAACAAATGCCATTTGTGGCAACACGGTTGGAACTGGAAAAGATCATGCTTAGTGAAATAAGCCTGAAAGAAAAAGAAAAATACCAGATAGCTTCACTCAACAGAAGTGTAAGAGGTCAGGGGGAGGAAAAAAAAAAAAAATATATATATATATATACACACACACACACACACACAAATTGTAGTAAAGTAAAAAAGAACATCAACAAACAACTATAAACCACAGGCATTCTACAGGGAAG
>NW_004567126.1:2730332-2759802 GCF_000260355.1 Condylura cristata | reverse complement strand
CGCGGGGATTACAGGGATTACAACTAAGATGAAAAATGTACAAATGAGGAGTAATGTAAAAAATGTATTTATAAAATAAGAATATTCTTTATTATTTCAGAGATAAGACACCAACAATCATATTAGAGGACTCACTTGTGCAGGCTCTGTATTACCTGTGGGATGTAAAGCACCAAATCTTGTACAACATAGAGACTCAGTATGTATATGCTGAGTAAAAGATTTAATAAGTTAATTAAAGGATTAATCAGAATTCTTTGATGTCTTTTTTACAGGGATTTTATGTCATATTCCAAGAAATATCAACTTTAATTATGAATAAGTAGTACATTAAAAAAAAACCCTTAAATATAGAAAACAACATAAACATCCCTCACAGTAGAGAAGGAATACCTTTAATGTTGCCACTGCCCAGCTTCTTTCTGAATCTATCCAAGATGGCAGTTGATCACGGATTCTTTGTTGGGAGTCCTTTCAATAAAAATAATTATTTTTCGATATTTTTGCAAGAATCATTAAAAAGCCATTAAAGCTTACTAGCTAATGTTAACAACATCATTGTGGAAAAAAGCTCATTCACGGTAAAAAATAAATATGATATGTCAAGAAGGTAAAATTCAGTAGCATAAGAATGATTTTAGATAACTATGTAACAAATGTTGGGTTCATTTTCATTGTAATCTTTTGTAAAAACAAATGTGATTAAGAAAGGACCATAAAAGTTATATTGTTTAAACTTATTTTTGCATTTCAAGTAATCTAGGTTCTACATTACAGTTTGGTTGTATTACTTTGAAGAATAATATTATCTATTACATTTTCAAATAAAAAAATCTAAACTTGACATTATCAAGTTTTTAAAAGTAATTTGTAAAGTTCTGTTATACAAGAAAATTAATAAGAATACAAGGTTTAATTGCCTTAGGATTATAAAAACTATTCTTAAAATTACATATGCATGTGCATATGTGTGGATTGAAAAGAAAAACTACATTAACATTTCAATATTTAATAAATATCATTCTCAAAAATATATATATCTTCAAGGACAGCATATATATACATATAGATATAGGTACATTTTATAGTAGGACAATGGAGGCAAGGACACAGTTCTCTTATTAAAACATAATTTCAACATTAATTTAAAACTGCTCTATAGCAAACTGTATTTCATTAAGTCAAAGTCCCATAAAGTGAAGCAATTTCACTATTTAAACTCACAGCTTTCCGCAACATGTCTCCAACAACCACTCCTGTAAATGTATCCCACTCCTGTTGAACAAGAACAATACAAAGGGCACAAAAATCATGAGAATATTGACCAGGCAACAAAAGTTACTTCATTTCCTTACAAAATAGCTTTCAATGCAGCTTGTTCAGTACATAAGAGAAATAAGCTGCTTATCTTCCCAAACTACTACAAAATTAACATTACAAGAATGAGTTCATGTGCCAACAAAAATATTAATATATTATCTCCTAGGAATAATGCAATTATAAAAACTCTCACTCCATGTAAGTGAGCCTTAACATCTAAAAATTCAAGTTAAAATGAGCATTTGTAATTACCTGTTCATTTGTTCATTATATGTTCTTCCTCACTAATAGATAAACTAAGAGTTTAAAAATCAGAAGTTTAAAAATTGTGTATATTGAGGAAAAGCAGAGAAAAACATGCCTATTAATTTTTTTCATCAATTTGTCAAAGACTACCATTATTCCTTTTTTCATTACTCTATAAACTCCAGATTGATCAAGTGTTATTTAATGTAATACTTTATGAGAATATGTTTCCATATATGTTTTCCAGATCCCTCCTAATAAAATAATGGACATACCAAATTATTTGTTACACATTTAATAGTAATATAAAGCAAAACAAAGTGAAAACTTAACAACATGTGGAAAAGTGACCAAAGCAGGATACTTACTGCCTGTACCTACTCTCACTACCCATTCTCTATCTACTGAAATTGTACAATGACAAATAAATAAAGTGATTATAACTACTGCATGTAAACCAGAGAAAAATGTCCTTTCCCAGTGGGAAAAACAAGGATCATTCGGTTCTTACATACCAAGTAACATGCTGATCCCAGTAAAAAATTAAATAGGATGGAAAGGCATCAAAATCAATAATACAAATTAAAAAATTTGAGTTAATAGGCCCTCCCTGGTGGCGCAGCGGGTTAAAGCACAGCACTAAGAAGCTTAAGCCACTTCCTCATGAGTTCCATCCCCGCCTGCCCCGGAGGAGATCCACATGGCGGGGCAGACCTCTCCTGACCTGCCCGCCGCTCCCCTCAGCGGTGTACTTCATAGATCTGCCTGTTCTGCTCCCCACTCTGTCTCTGGTGAATCCTCCCTCCGCATCTCTGGCCTGTACCCCAGTTCTATATGAATAAATAAATAAATAAATATTTAAAAAAAAATTTGAGTTAATAAATTCAGGAGAAGCTATACAAGTCAGCCAAAGAATGCAGAGTTAGAGAAAACTAAGAGCAAGAAAGGCAGAATTATGGGGTAGTCTGCAATATTTTAAGTGCTCAAGTGAGGAGAACCTAGAATGTGGTTAGAATCTGGGAAAAGTCATTTAAATTCTTTTCAAGTTTGAGACCCGCTTATATGGCACACCAAAAATGAAGTCATAGACAAACTGCACACAACTAATATGTAAAATCAATAATATAGTCCTGCAGATGCAAAGAGGCTTCTAAGACTGGTCCTCACACTTCACCTGCTGATCCTAAGCAAATTAGTAGAGTAATAAATAATGTAATCATGCAGCCACACTGGTTCACTTTTTATATTTATCAGTTCCATTGTTTAGAACTGGAAAATAAGAAGGCTCACTCTTCTGTTGCCCTGAATAAGTGGTCTTGGGTTCAGAAAAATCTAGGCAGGGTTTTTATTTCCCTGCTTTATTTCAAGCATTGGGTTAGCCAGTGATGAATAGAACTGGAAATCTGCATCTTAACATTAAATTTCTAGCTAGTTAAAAAAAAAAAAATTTAATAAGCCCGCCCTGGTGGAACAGAGGTGAGAGTCTCAATTCTATCAAGCTATCACCAGCCACTATGGCATGAGTTTGATCCCCAGCCAGGGAGCTGACATACATGGCACAGCAGATCTCTCAGTCTCACCCGCTGCTCCCTCAGCAATGTATTTCAATAACTGCCTGTTCAATAGACCCACTCTATCACTGGTGAATCCTCTCATTCCCCATACTTCTGGCCTATACCCCAGTTATGTATAAATAAAAATAAATCTTTAAAAAATCAACAGGTTGACATATTATTTCTAGCTTAAAGCAACTTCTATCCAACCATAAATCCACCCATTATTAATTTGCTATGTGACAATAATACTTCCCTCTTTGCAACTACTTACATTTTCTTGAAAGAGTTCAGGATGCATGCCTCTAACAAAATGCAAAGCAAACATCAGCTGATCAGCCTGAAAAGAAAAGATGTTATCTTGATGTTTCTAAATCTGTTAGTAGAAAAGACTGTGTTTATATTAGTTCACAGAATCTATTATTCTGCATTCATGTTATCTACTATCAATATAAGACATGACAGTTCACATGGCATCTCCACAGAACATTTCTAAGTTGTGGTGGGAGGACAGTGAACTACTTAACCTTTTTATAGAAAGCACTAAATATTAAGCTGTATGTACATCTCGTATTTTAAGAAATACTTATTTAACTAGCTGACATCCAATTGTGAGGTCTGAATTACTAGCCAGATCACCTTCTTTCATTTGCAATCTTCAATTTGTCATCATGTATACTTATATGTTCTCAAACATTCTATATGCCCCTAAATCAAGAAATTTCATTTCCAGAAATTTATGCAGAAGACAACTAGGACTTGGGTTATTAACAGTGACTTGCCAGGTAAGTCACTAAAATGCTTCTACTATAAATTAATGGATATTTAAAATAGTGTGAGGAGCTGTATGTCTGATTCACACACAATACTGTATATCAATGGCACTTCAATTAAAAATAAGGTAAAGAAATAATAACTAAGATAAGACAAATATATTACTTTGAAGGCTTTATCATGTAATATAATTTGCTATTTATTACATATGTAGGCCTATATAGACACAAAGAAACTCACACACAGTGTTTGTACATCTATTTAATTACTTCTTTTATACCGAGGAAGAATAATGTAGTCTCTAGTGTTAATGAAGAGAAGCAAAGACCTGACAATGATTCTCAGGTTATCAAGTGCAGCCAAAAAGCTGTTATTTATTATGGAGGTTAACCTCCTCTACATTATTAGCAAAAATATACAACTAATAAATGGGTAATTGTGGTTACCCATCTCTTCATTTCCTGGTCACAAAAGACACCCTGAACTTAAGTACAAGCACACAATCCTAATTGGGCCAATGATTATTACATCACTACACAGATAACAGTAAAAAAGATGCCATATGACCTGAGCTAGGTCACCAGGGTCATCATCTGTGACTCTCCAACCTGGAGATGGCAAGTGCTGTATATGGCAGTTTTCTGATTTTCTAACAATATCAAAGAGTCCCTTTAACAATAAGTATTTAATAATAATATAATCAAGAAGAGCAATGATGATTTAGGAATAAACCCCAAAATACAATTTATTGAGACAGAAAGAGAACATGTTTTTTCCAATTAAAGTGAAATAAAATCAAGAATGAATCTTTGATTTTTTCTATAGTTTGAAACTTTCTGAAAATACTTTGAAAGTTTTGTGTGTATAACAAAACTTTCAAAGTATTACCTGACATCATATAATACATTATTAAATGTAAGACATATCTTGAGCTTTATAAAAGATTATGCTTTATCTTTATATCCAGGATCATAGCATTTAGTTACACAGGAAGCTGAGACCAGCTAAATCCAGATTTTGCTCTCTATTCAACTGTCATTCTCCTGCAGCATTTAGTGAGACATTCTAGTTGGTAATAATATTGATATTCATGGAAAATTATCAGAAAATCCAAATTCAAGTTTCCTAATGGATAAAGGCTTATATAATACAGTTTAACTATAATAATATCTTTTAAAAGATTCAGATACATTTTACAGGTGAAAAATAAGATGTTTCTTACCTTAAACAGGCAACGGCATATATATTCATATACCATATGTTTCAATGAATTGATAAGAGATTGGATTCTCTGTTCTGTATTTTCAGAATCCTGCATATTATAATTTGAAAATTGAAAATTCATTAGGAAATTTCTAAGTATTTAAAAGGTATAGCACAGTAACATTTATAACTTCTTCTTCAAGACTCAAAGTTGATTCTGGAACAGTTATCTTTGGCAATCAAACTCAACACACTGAAAAATAAATGCATTAAACTTTTTTTAACTAATATATGGGAAAAAACTGATTTCTTTAATGAATCCATTTAAAGCTGACAATAAATAAAAATCTCAATTGATTTCCAGAAATACAATATAAGCTGAATTTGACTGTACATTTTAATTCATATTTGTGTTAAATACACTATCACTCTGGATTAAAGCCACTTCATTGCTTGTTTTATAATTTCCAGTATATTAAAACAGTATGACCAGGACTATCCTATAAAGTTTTCTTATCCTCAATGTAAGAGCCAAAACAACCATGACTTCCATGTTAAATGAGGATGAAAATATCTTTTGGTTACAATAATGTTGATGCTGTCAAAATTCATACACACTTTGTTTTTATCTGCCTCTGGACTTCTAATTGCCATGATTTGAAAAAATATATATCATTAATAGCTATTAAAAAAAATTATGTGGGACAAAAAGAGGGAGAAGGAGCTTGTAAATGCGGGCCTTTCCCTTAAAGTGATAGGAGTTTTATGTCTTACTTCAGGGGCATCTGAAGAATACATGCTTTGCAAGGTTTAATTCTGTGATATTTATACTTAAGAGGCTTGCTTTCTTGTAGTTGTATTTGACCAAAAAACAACAATAACAAAAAAAACTGTTAAAAAAATTTTAACATTTAGAAAAAAATACATTCAGAATAACTGGTGAAACTGATACATAATATTATGATACAGCACTCAATGGCTGGTTCCAGGCTTGACAGTAACATGTTCTAACCCAAAGAGGTCATTATTCATTTCACTATTCCCTTGAATCTGGAAAGACTTGTGACTGCTTCAACCAATAGAACAGAACAGAGATAATAGTGGCTCAAGGCTGAACTATAAATGATGATTTAGCTTCTGTCTTGTCACTGAAATATGCATAGTTGGTGCCACAAGATGCAATATAAGAAGCTAAGTACTCCATGGCAAATAAGTCAGTCTCATGCAGACTCCTGACAGCAGACATAATTGAGCAGTCCATCCAGGCACCAGGTATACAAATATAGTCTTACTCCAAATCCATTCCACCCACAAGTCCGCCCAGATGTGGTCCCAGACAGTATGAAGCAGAGATAAGCCATCCTGCCCTGCCTTGCCCTGTCCTGCCCTTCCTGGCACTGCTGAAATTGGAATTCATGACCACCAGAAAATGGAATTCATGAGCACAAGAAAAACAGTTTTAATCTGCCAACTTTGGGAGGAATATAATATTCAACAAAGTTAGCTAGAACAATGTCCAGAGAGAGGTGTTAAAGTATGGGGCAGTTTCAAAATCTCTCAAAATTATTGCACAGATATACACTTATTAACATTAAAGTTGTTCACACATACTTTTTTTTTAAAGCATAGCATAATTCCTTTTAATTAAAATAATTTATCTCCTTTAATATACACTAGCTGCCACTGGAATATAAATGTGATAAAGCAATGCATACTGCCCTATCCCCACTATCCAGAACAATACTGGCATATATTATAGCCTCAAACAAAAAATATATAATTAAATTTTAAATGTTATTTTCCATCTGGCAATGGGATGATGTTGATTACTTCTTTCCTTTTTTTAAGAGTTATTTTTTGTACATACAGAACTGGGGTACAGGACAGAGGTGCAGGGCTGGTGAGAAGATTCACCAGAGACAGAGTGGGGAGCAGAACAGGAGGCAGACAGATGAAGTACACTCCTGAGGGGAGCAGTGGGCGGGTCAGGAAAGGTCTGCCGCGCCATGTGGTCACCTCCCTGGCCAGGGACTGAACTCTTGCTGAAGCGGCTGCGGCTAGCTTCGTGGAGCTGCACTTTAAGTTGTTGTGCCACTAGGGAGGGCCCTTCTTATCTTTGTAGTTTTCTGAATTATCTGGGTTTGTTTTTAAATTCTCTTCTGGGGCCCTCCCTGGTGGTATAATGACTTAAAATATAGCAGTAGGAAGCAATCCTCAGCTACTACAGCATGAGTTTGATTCCTGGCCAGGGAGGTGACCCACATGGCATGGCAGACCTCTCCTGATCCACAGGCTACTCCCTTCATTAGCGTTTTTCAGTCAATCTTGCCTGTTCTGCTCCCAGCTCTGTCTCTGATGAATGCTCTCATATCCACCACCCACCCCACAACCTCTGGGGTGTACCTAGGTTCTTGTATGCATAAATAAATCTTAAAGAAAAAATGCTTATCAATTACTTATCAATTTATATACAGAACATAAATTACTTCCATTAAGAAAATTGTCACACTGAGAGTCTGCTAAGAAATAAAATACAGTTAAGGACATGGTTCCTTTTAAATATAGTTTTAAAGTGTTACATGTGGTGTTTGGAAACAATTCTTAGCAATTTTTTTTTCCAGGAAGTTAATATAAATTAAGTTCCTGATAAAATCATCTCTATTATTCAGTCTTATCCAGGTATAAACAAAAGCCTACCTGTTTGTTTTGCAGAGCTCGCTGGAAAAGTCGGAGAAATGCAGCCAGACTAAAACGGTACATGTTATTAATTTTGGACAAGTCAGAGATAATGAAGTACATCTTGCTGGCACTCTCAGCCAGAGGGAGATAGGCATCCCGTTCCTGTGGATTATGGGGCAGGGTAAGAGAAGGAGTGGGGAGGGTGGAAGAAGAAAAACATCTTAGTTCTAGTACTTTCCTGCCACCTGCAGACTACTACACACATGCCTAACCATGGTCTCACTATTCTAAATACATAAACAAAATGAAGAATATGAATTATATAATTTTATAATGAAAAGGAATAACTGTAGTTTTTCTAATTTTTATGAAATTGAGGGCAGTTTATTTTAAATGTTTTTGTAACCTCATATTGCTAGAAGCAATTCATGTGTTGGTCCTAATGAGAACCAAGAGCACTTGCAGCTGGGAAAAGAGTCAAATGCAAAGGTATACATTTTGATTACAGAATAAATGGTGCCACTTTACATTCCAATAGACAAGACGGTTAAATCATGTAGAAATAGAAAAAAGTTAGAACTAGGGATCTAGGGTGTGGGATGCTGCACCCAGAACACCCACAGAACTAGAAATAGAAATGTAGCAGACAGACATCCACATCCACAATAAACAATAAAGCATCCAGTACTGTTCAGCTTAAACAGAGAGAAGTGATAACTACAGGACTTTCATTCTGGCTGATGGCAAAGGATGATAAAATGAGATCACAGCGCTAAATAACTAAATTTCTGGAGTTTGAGGGGTTGTTTGGTTTTTTAGCTCTGACTGAAACTATGACAAGGTCATTCTGGTCAAAGCACCAGGATTATAAATATGAATACTAGTAAAATTGAGTGTGTGGCTCAGTGATACATGTTAGAAAAGGTACAATAAATTCAAAATCCTTTTGGTAGAGAATGATGGTTGTTATGTCAGTCAAGTTTAGTCCTAGTAGAGATGGTGGGAGTTGGATTGGAATAGGCTGTAAATTTGTTCTTGGTATGACTTCAACAGTGTTCTTTTCAAATTGAATAAAGTAATACTATGTAATACATTGCAGAATTTGAGCAATGAATGAAAAAGACAAGAAAAAATCATTAAGGCAGATGAGGAAGAATTAAAGGAAGTAAACAAGGGGCTGAGTCAGGATGGAACTAAGAATTATAGTAGTGTTAACCTGCTAACTATCTGATTTTCTTCAACAAATCTCAGTCACTGAAAGGTAGGTGAAACAAACAAACAAACAAAAAAACAACAGTGTACCGATGTAAGATTGGAATTTTACTGAAGAAAATATCAAAATAATGAACTGAAAAGGATTTTAAGAATTTAGTGTTCAGATCATCACGTTTCTAGACTTCAGGATAAGTAAGAAAATGCTTTTATTTATTTTAACTTATTTATATATTTTACATCATTGTTCATTTTTGTACAAGTTTGATATTTTCTCTCAAGTATAATCCCCATAAGTGGAGAAGATAGTTTATACTTTTTAACTAGTATATTTAACTTGCCTTAACTTAGAAAAGATTCTAAGAAAGGCAAAGATGCCATCTCACAATCATTTTCAATATGCTGTTTCAATTTTTAAATACAAAACGACTTCTGCCAGAACCTAGGAGGTTATACACATGGGCATCCTTCATACCCCAACATCTTATCACCCCATCTATACTAAAAAATATTAAATCTACGGTTTGTTGGTGTTTTTGAATAGTTGTTTTGGTTTTTTTTTAAATCATGATCCCCTGAATTAGTTTCTAAGTTTAATTGTTTTAACATAAAAGTTAAGAAAACATAATACAGTATTACAAAGAAGGAAAAATTACTTGATCAAGAAAAATTTGAAGTTTGTAAGATTCTTTAAGTGATTCTTGAATAAGTGCACTGCTTGCTTTTGTCTGATTTAGAGATTCAATCAAATCCTTATTTTCCAAGATATTGCCTTGAGATGTAGCAAGTGTCTGCAGGAAAAATTAAAGAAACAACATGAACATTATTAGTACATTAAAATACTAAATTTGGGCCCTCCCTGGTGGCACAGCGGGTTAAAGCACAGCACTGAGAAGATAAGGCCATTTCCGCATGAGTTCGATTCCCGCCTGCCCCGGAAGTGACCACATGGTGCGGCAGACCTCTCCTGACCCGCCCGCTGCTCCCCTCAGCAGTGTGCTTCGTTGATCTGCCTGTTCTGCTCCCCACTGTCTCTGGTGAAGCCTCTCGCCACCCCTCAGCCTCTGGCCTGGACCCCAGTTCTGTATGTACAAATAAATAAATCTTTAAAAAAAATACTAAATTTAAGGATTCTATAGGAACTATTATTAGATGATGTTTATAGAACTTAGGTTACTTTAAAAGAATTTAAAAATTTTATAGCTTTCCATATTCAGTGACACAGTAAATAGTTATGTGATACCATATCATCAAGCCACTGTACATATATTAATTTTATCAACATACTAAAAATAAAGTGATAGAAGAAATCATAATTCCATTCTAGTTACCTTTGAGTACTTCTTAAAATCCTAACTACATAAAAGATAATTAAGCATTAACAAAATAATGCGGTATAAAGACAACATGAGATAAAAATTACTTGTTTTAAAAGTTATACCAAAAGATGATGTATTCCAATATATCTTACTTTTTAGTTTGAATTTTAATTTTAAGATAGGTGCCTCTATTACTACCAAAGATATGCTTAAGATATTATAAATCATTTTTAGAAATGCTTCATTCATCAAAGTAAAAAATGTATCATACAAAAAGGATTCTGAGTAACTGAATTTTACCTCTAAAAGAGATTCCTCCAGTTTGGCTAACTGTATTTTTTTATCCTCTTCCTGTTGTAGTAGCTTTGTTTTTTGTTCTTCTAAATCAGGCTTCTCATGCTGAATAGTTAAAGCCAAAAGCTTAAGGGAAAAAAAAAGTTAAGGTTATACTAGTTAAAAATTTCAAATGAAACAATAATATACTACAAAGAGACCTCACACTAGAACAAATATTATGTAACAGCTATCTACTTGGCTTTTTCTAGTTAAACATATGAGACACAATCACAATTATTTCTGAACAATAAAAAGTTAAAATAAGTAGACTAATCAATAATAGTTAATACCAATTACATGGTAGAGCTATAAGCTACTGTATTATTCAACAGAGCTATAAGCTACTGTATTATTCAACATATCAACACATATTTAATTCTCATATTAGACTAAGTACATAAAGCCTGTGGAAGGTAGAATTTTTCAACAGGAAATATTCATACAAGGAAATATTTCAATTAAAATACTGATCATCAGCCCTCTCTGCTGGTACAAGGGGTTAAAGTACAAGTGAGCCACAGCTGCTCCAGTGCAAGTTTGATCCCCAGCCGGGATGTGACCGAGTCTGGTGTGGCAGACCTCTCCTGACTCGCCCGCTGCTCCCTTGAGCAGTATACTTTGTCAGTCTGCCTGTTCTGCTTCCCACTCTGACTCTGGTGGATCCTCTCACAGCTCCTGGACCTCTGGTCTGTACCCTAGCTCTGTATGCATAAATAAATAAATCTTTAAAAAAAAATACTGATCATCAAAGTCACAGTGAGATAGCACTGCAGCCCACCAGAATGGCTACAATTAAAAGATAGAAAGAAACGGTTGGCAAGAATGTGGAGAACCTTACACATTGTTGGCAGGAAAATAATAGTGAAAAACTAGTTTGGGAAAATTTGTTGTTGTTAAAATACAATTACTATAAAACCTACCAATTCTATGAAGAAACCAATGACTTATAAACTTTAAGTGCATAGATTTGAATCTTAATAAAGCTGTAAAAAATGTGTTAAATTCTTAATTTTGAAGCTTTAAAATAGGGCATGACACTCTTATATCATAAAATATGTAACTTGAAATTCACTATATAGGCACCTTTACTTAGTTCATCATAAAACTTAACAATAAGTAACCCCTTTTGGTAACTTGGAGTTCTTTAAGCTAAGAGAAGTAATTTTGTCAGTTAATTCTTCCAAGTTTTAAGTAATTTGTATAGTATGCTTAACAAAGTAGTTTTACACTAAGCTACCAAATAAGTTTACAAAGCTATGAAAAAATTTTAACATTAATTTGTAATTAACTTCTGTATACCTGTCCTCGTAATCCACTTCTTGTTGTGGTAAAGTTAACCTCAGTAACGATGGAAGCTGCATCCGGTGGAATAAAGGGATTTGGGTTTCTTGTTGACAAAAAAAGGCGAAATTCTTCATTGTAGTCAATAATTTTGTCACCTATCTGTACCACAAAACGTGGTCCTATAGTTTTAAAATGACACAATTAGTTGACCTCATTAATCTGTATTTCATTAAATGACAGTAAAAAATATAATTGTCTGGAACTTCTAAGTTATTTGTAATAATGACTTTCAATAGGGACCACAAGACAGCTACCTTTAGGCCATTCAAGATCCTATTAATCAAAATGCTCTATTAATAAACACTTATGAAATAAAAAATAAATGATAGTCATTAAAATCTTGGAAGACTGAAGCATCAAAGAAATATCTACCTATATTCTGTATGCATTTATTACTATATGTTTTGTATTGCAACTTTCTCTAAAATGGTTGATCACAGATGACAAAACAAATTATTATTCTATAGTTCTATTTGATCAGCAAAAACTATGTATTGTAATAGTATGTAAAATGTAACATTTGAAGACAAAATAAACTAGTAAAACCCTAGGATTATCCACAAATGAGTAACTACAAATATACCCATTATTAACATTCAAAAACTGCCATAAAAAGGTTTTGCCAAAAGTAAAAATTCACAAGGAAAAAACAAGGTGCTGCCTTATAAAGAACAACTTTCTAAAATAAATAGTGATATTAATTATATAGCATAATAGAAAACAGAGTCAACTGTATCATAACATGATCTTAAACTGATTAACAAAAAATCTTGTTTAAATAAATGATGAGAAGTTTTTCAGAAACCAGAATAGATATAACATTTTACTTGAAAAGTTTATTAAGTAAATGTGAAAATACTTAAGCACCTTATTAAAGAAGATATACAAGGGGCCCTCCCTGGTGGCACAATGGATTAAAGCACAGCAGCACTATGAAGCTATCACAGCCACTGCAGCTGTTCCATTCCTGGCCAGGAAGGTGACCCACATGGTACAGAAGACCTCTCCTGTCCTGTCCACTGCTCCCCTCAGCAGTGTGTTTTAGTACATCTGCCTGTTCAGTCCCTACTCTCTAGTGAATCTTCTCACTCCCCTCCCCCAGCACCTCTGAACTGTACCCCAGTTCTTTATGCAAAAATGAATAAATATCTTTAAGAAAAAAAAAAGAAGAGAGAATATACAAAAGGTAAAAAAAAATATCAAATAATGTTAAAATTTGTTCACATATAGTGAAATATAGGTCCAATGTAATACTGCTAACCAACTGGAATGGTTTAACAAATCTTAAAAAGAACAAATGAAAAGGAAACCTACTATATGGACATCATAACACAAATAACAAAATTGCAAAGAATCCAGTGAAAATGAGGAACCAGCAGGTGAATTCTCAACAGAAGTGATATAAACTGGAAAATATTGGAATAAAAAAAATTAAAGGGAAATGGGAAATAACTGCCAGAATTCTGTCGGGCAGGGGAAAAGGTCTGGCAAAAATGTAAGAAAGAAAGGAAGTCTGTTTCCAATGGGTATTCACTAAAGGACAGCATTCAAACAAATAAAATAATCCAGATGAACATGAGAATATAATGGAAATGCTAGAATTTAGGAGCATTAGAAGGTGTAATTACATAAAGGGCCTCTCTGGTGGCACAAAGAGCTAAGTCTCAGCACTGAAGCTATGGGCAGCCACTGCAGCAAGAGTTTGATTCCTGAAGAGAAAGCTAATCTATAAGCAGCAGACCTCTCCTATCTTGCTGCTGCTCCGCTCAGCAGTGTATTTCAGTACATATTCCTGTTCTGCTCCCACTCTTTCTGGTGACTCCTCTAACCTCCCACACCTCTGAGCTATACCCCGATTCTTGTATGCATAAATAAATAAAAACAAATCTTAGGGGAAAAAAGGATAATTATAAATAAAGATTTTGAATTATAACAACATATGGGATGTGATGATGGATCACACAATAATGCAAAAGCAGGCAGGGGACATATGGACCTGAAGTGCAGTCATGGATAAGTGATAAAGTATGCATTGCATTAAAAAGTAATATATATTGCAAAATATAATGGAAATGTATCAAATAATTTAAATTATTTACAATAATTTATGAATTAAAGATAAATAAAAGCATATGATATGAAGCTGAAAAAGAGGTGAGAGAGAAATCTATAGATTACCTATAGGAGGAAAAAAGAGAAGAGTGAATATCAATATTCTGAATTTCCACCATAAAAAAAATCTAGAAGAAAGACACCCTCCTCACCAAAAAATAAAACCTAAGGAGAGAAATAAGGACGAAACAGTGAAAAGGAAATATCAGTTCAAAAATCCAACAGAAGGGCCTCCCCAGTGGCACAAGCTATCAGCAGCCACTGCAGTGCAAGTTTGATGCCCCGCCAGGGAGCTACACACATGGTGCCAGAGACCTCTGCTGTCTTGCCCGCTGCTCCCCTCTGCAGTGTACTTCCTCAATCTGCCTGTTCTGCTCCCCATTCTGTCTCTAGTGAATCTTCTCATCCCTTCCTCTACACCTCTGCCTGTACCCCAGCTTTTGTATGCATAATAAATAAATTCTTTTTAAAAAGCAAGAGAAGAAATCAAATTTAGAAGTTGGTGTTTTGAAAATATTAATAAAATTTTGTTGGAAAAGAAAAATGTTAAAGAATCATAATTACAAAAAACAAAAATTTAAAAGTTATATGATTATTATACAAAAATACAGTTGATAATCTGGATGAAAGGAACAAAATACCTTAAGAAGCAAAAACAGACAAAACTGATTTTAGGATCCTAGAAATATCTTTTCAAGGTTAAGCAGATTAATGTGGGAATTTGAACAGGACATCTTGCCTTGATACATGGCACCCAGATTATTATTATTACTGCTATTTTAATGTCACATATTTTAATCTTCAAAATCCTTTTATTATTAAAGAAATTTGACTTTAAGAAAATGAGACTTAGGAGTTACGATCTGTTATTTTTTCAACTAATAAAAATTTGAGGGGATTTTTGAAAGACATAAATTTTGGAGGAGAAATATATTTTACTCCTATTATCTGCCTGTTCTGACCTCAGTAAGTAGAAAGGCAGTTCATATTGCTCACAGGAGGGCAATGGATTGTAAATAAACTTAGAAACTTTGTTTTATATGATGCTAGGACAACCATTCACTTTCCCCAGAGGAAATGCAAGAAGACAAAATGTCAACTTATGAGAACCTCAACACTCTTGAAAAAGATAATCTGAAATTTATTCAAAAGGATAACTGACTTCATGAATGGGATGTGAAAGATGGAAAAAATAAGGTAGGAATAAAGAGTCTTTTTCCCTAAATGAGATTAATAGAAATGAATAACCTGACTCAGTTTTGTACAACTATCTGGAATAGTATTTAATAATGTTAATAGATCATGGCATGGAATATATCACTTTTATCAGCTCTAACTTCTAAGATTTCTGTCAACATTCCATTCTCAGACAATGCCAGACAGTCAAAATGTGAAACCAATCAGAGATCATGGAGAGTTATAATGAATGAATGATTGGAGGCCAGAATTTAGACTGCAGGAATCAAACTCAGATGGCTTTACTGGTTCATTTTCATTCCTTTTTAAGATACCCTAGCAACAGCCAGCTCAATGGCCAGTTCATTTCCAGTAAAGAACAGATTGAGTATAGAGACTGAACTCTGAAAGATAACTCTGTATTGCGAAAGCAAAATTCCCACTAATAGAGTTCTTTTCATAACACATCATCCACTGCCAGGCCAAGCATAACTGTTTGTGGCACAGTAAGTGATCAACGAAAATGCTATTTTCTATTTCTCTCTTTTTCTACAAAACTACAAATTTTTACATAAACCTCCTGATGCTAACAACTCACATAGTGTATATGTGCACATATTTGTAAGTACCTCATGTGTATGCCTATGTGTACACTCTGTACAACATACTCTCTCACAGTTTACCAACAGCACTTTCTAATCATCACTGTTTGGTTAGAAGCCTGTGCAGAAGAGATAACAGCATAGTTCATTTACTAGAATGGCCCACTTGCAAGGTTGGCCCATAGGCAGTCACGTGGGAATTTGGAGTTTGAAAATTTGGTGTTTGGGAGGGTTCTCACCATTCCCAGAACACATTAATAACAGGTCACTGTAAGTAAGGTGCTTGTACAATGTGGTTTATGCTGAACACCTGCTTCACCCTGGAAGTCTGGAATTTTGCTACATGCTAAGCAGAGTATGGTAACATATCAACCCCCAGTAAAAATCCACACAGTGTCTAATAATCTTCCATGTCCACCACATTCAAACAAGTTGATGCAACTCATTTCTAGGGAGAGTTAAGTACATCTTGTGCAGTTCTAACAGAACAGGACACTCAGAAACTCATTCCTGGTTTCTTGATTCATGACTTCATGCAATGTGCCTTTTCTCTTTGTTAACTTTCCTTTGTATCCTCTCTTTCTGTAATAAATATTAGCCATGATTGTGACCATATGATGAATTCTATAAGTTTTCCTAGTAAATCACTGAGGCTGGGAGCAGTTTGGAGACCCTGGATAACAGAGTCACTTAAAAAAAATTGTTTATGACCCTCCCTGGTGGTGCAGCCGGTTAAAGCACAGCACTAAGAAGCTTAAGCCACTTCCGCATGAGTTCGATCCCCGCCTGCTCCGGAGGAGATCCACATGGTGTGGCAGACCTCTCCTGACCCACCCGCTGCTCCCCTCAGCAGTGTACTTTGTTGATCTGCCTGTTCTGCTCCCCACTCTGTCCCTGGTGAATCCTCTCACCCTCCGCATCTCTGGCCTGTACCCCAGTTCTGTATGCATAAATAAATAAATCTTTAAAAAAAATTGTTTATATGTTCTTAGAGTCTGATGACATTACCATAACCAATCCAAAATGGTTTCTATTTTCTAGGTTCAATAGCAAGACATACATCTGCGAGGAAAGAATCTATGCCTTTAAGTCCTATTCAGTATTGTAAACCAGTGTTACCTCAATGAAGAAAAAAAAATTCAAAGTTAATTACAAAGTTAACTTCTTTGGATATTTTAAAAAGTTACTCCCCGAAACTGTAAATACTTAGTTACCTTGAGCCACCAAGTCTCGTCTCAATAATGGATAAAGAACAGGCTCTACACCATCCATTTCTTGTATAATAAGAGTTTTTCCAAAACGTACTGCCAATTCAAGAGCCGTGATAAAGTTACTATCCTAAGAGAGTAAGAAAGAATACATATTAGTTCCTTTATTACCTTAATATTTACAAAGATCCTTATAGATAATAAGGATCTTAATAGGAATAATATGAATATTTTAAACTTAATATGCATGCTAGTAATTCAAATTATTCATGATTGCTTTTCTAGTTATAAGTACTTTGCAATGAATCATTTGGGTTGAATAAATAACCAGATAAATTTCATAAATAATTTAAATAGACATAACTAAGGATTTTTACAATAACAATAAAGGTCTTTCAACTTCCTACTATAATTTCAAGATGATATAGAAACAGATTTTCAAATTCTAAATGTAGTAAGTTACTTTCCCAGGTAATAATAAGAACTATTTTGTTTATATTCAAAACCAAATACTGAATGAAAGAAGAAAGAATGATGAATTTTAGTAATTTTTTCTTGGTAATATGGTCGAATCACTGTGAAAAGAACCATGGACAACGTTTTCTAAGTATGCAAGAACTGTGATGTTTTCTGTCTAGGAAAACCATTGCTTTAAGTAGCACCTTAGGCTTCCAACTATGGTAAAAAAAAAAAAGTTTTTAATTTGGAATTATAGCTACTATTATCACTTACTATAAACCAGAGTGACATTAAAGTATTTCATATATCATCTAAATTACAATTATTATGGACACACACAAATGACACCATTTTATAAAGCAAAAGCGAGAGGTAATTTTTCAAGGTCCTAAAGGATATCCAAGTACATTAATCATATACTGGGCCTTCCATAAAAGAAAAAAAACTTGACCAAAAACCAATTTCCTCAGAAAGGTAAGTATGATAGTAAGAAATTACCTAAAAGATTTTGAAATTACCTAAAAGATCAGTATTCAAATACTAGATAAAACAAGGATGCTTACTGGTAGTTAAATGAACATGGAATTTTAAAGGTCACAGGAGAAACTACAAGTGTGCCAATTGTGGCCTTCCTGTTTCTCTAAGTTAGTAACCTTCATTTCATTTTCCATGGCATCCTATACTTGAGTCTTTATCATAACATAGTTTTAATTCCATGAGGGAAGGTACTGTGAGTACTCATATTAAACTCCCAGGATGTAGATTAATATCTAGCATACAGAAGATATGAAGCAAATATTTTTACTATATTTTGTATTATATTTTTACAAATAAGAAAACTAAAGCTAAGAAAGTTACATTTCTTCTCCCAGGTCTAAGACTCAGCTTTGAATCCATATTTTCTATAACAGATTGAGAGTTCTTTTCTCTATAACATGCCACTACTAGTTGGTATCTAAATTTTATAAGTAATACACACCTGCTGGTTAATAACTTCCAAATGTGAATCTTTCAAATGGATTTTCAACCATTCTGTAGCTTGGGAAGAAGGGTCTATAAGAAATGGGCATACTCGACTCTAGTACAAATAAAAACAGATTATAAGCTTTATTAAATACAAATAATTACTTCAAAGCTTAAAAACAGTCACTCAGTAAGTAACTGCTTCTCTGGCTTTGGAGAGCACAAATATGAACAAAATAAGGAACAAAATGTACAGTTTTCAGTTATACCAGAGGTCACATTAGTAAATTTTAAACTGAACAGGAGTTAACAATAGGTAATTAAATTTACTCAATTAAAGTAGGTAAAGGCCTCTTTTGTACACAGTAACACAAGAAGTTTGCATTAATAATAGAGTAAACATGAGTTCTAGCCTTAAGATGCCCATCTCTGTTAGGCTTGTAAAATAAACAATATTAAATTATCTCCGAACGTCATACATTCTTTACTTGAATAAACCATAATAGGCCTTACTAGAGAAATATGAGCTGCTCATAAAAGTATTCTGAATGAATTACCAGTAAAGTGCTTATATCTTAACACACTAATGCTTCTGAAGCAATAACAAAAGAAATCTCCTGAAAGAGAATATTCCATAGGCTGTAAGTTAAGAACTAATGAAGCAGCAACTAAATTCATTACAGAATGCCCTATATTAACTAATGCTAACAGTAGTAATTATAACCAATAGTTATAAACCAGTGAAACTACCATTTATCACATGAACATATGTCAATATATATTTTAGGTGTGTAGCTATATATGACAAATTTAAATACACAAATACTTATGATAAATGTAAAAGGTTGTCTACTAATCATTGTTACTTCGTAAACCAGATTGAAATAGTAACAATAGTTGACCTAGTTTTCTTAACTTTTCACATTTATTGGACAACAATAATACAAATAGCTACTATAGGGATAATATGACATGGGAAAGCAAAAGTGAAATGGAGACTTGCAACAGGCACTGGGCACACCTAGGGAGGACATCAGTATATCTCTGTCATTCCTGGAGTTTGGAGGGGTGGTAAGATCATCTGTCCTGGAGACAACAGTACTACACATGAGGATAACAAAGAGATGACCGTTCCAAGTTTCAAAAGTCTTTCCAGACAACATAGCCTCCTTTTTGCTTGCCCCAGAATAGACTACTCAGCACAGCTGACCTCCAATGTTACATTTCCATATGGCCTTTAACCAGCATCTATTTCTAGAAGCTCCATCATAAAAACATGCTAATCCTAGTAAATAGCCTTTAAGTATTACTATACTATGGTGCCACACCTGGGTTTTATATATAATTTTATGTTAGCACTCAATTAACAAATATTACACAAGTCCACTAGGTTGTGTCTAATCACAAAAAAAATCAAAAATTAAAAAAAAAAATCTTACCCATGACTTCAAACCAATGATCTGATGCATTTAAAGAAAAAAAAAAAAAGATGTTTAAAATAAATCATGGTATTTAGCATAGGAAATATTCTTAATTGCAAAACATACTTAGAATTTTGTATTCATATGATTTCATTCTTTGCATACATTCTAAATATCTTCATTTAGACAAGACCTCAATACATATTTCAGTCTGTGCTCCATAATTATACACACCTTAATTCTACCATTAACAACTTACAAAAGATCCAAAAATGTTAAGCTCTAATCCATCAATGCATTCATTCATTTGTGATATGGTGAATGAACTACTATAGTAAGGGATATAGAAATTATAAAAGACATTATTTTATCCTTCTTTCATGGTCAATAAAAATAGCAGGATAGAAAATTCTATAATCGAGAAATACACAGATTCTACAGGAGGATGGCATAGAATAGAGGAAGCTCCTAGCAATTCACGTCAAACTAAGTCAAGAAAGGGAAATTGGACATCAGGCAAAGACAATAGCATGATGGAGAGAAGAATGAAAAGTCAGTAGTTGGAAAACTAAGTGTTTTAATATAGATGGACATAGATGATGCATATAAATGCCAGGTATAATCATATTTCATGCCATATTTAAGGATAATGAAACTTAATGTATTTCAGTGACTTTTCATTGCCTACAATGTAAATGAAGGGACTGTCATAAGCACATTAAAATTTTAGGAAGATTACTCAAAAAGCAGTCAAGGAAGTGATACTAGGGGCAAGGGATCAACTGGAATAATGAAGTAAAAAGGTCAAAATGAAGCCATTGTAGTGGCTGTAGTGAGAATAGGAGGAACTCCTGACCCATTTGGGAAAAATATTTGACAAGACTTGTTGAATACTTCTGTTGAACTAACAGAATGTAAAATTAAAGAGATAATGTAAGAATGATTTGCAGACCTGCAGCTTACATTACTGGGTCAAATTTCTAGTGGTAAGAAGGAAGTTTGTTTGTATTCTTAGGCTATTTACAGGTACAAAAATAAGTGCCAGATCCTGGAAGGGAGCAGAAGACAAACCCAAAGTCTGAGGATATATACAGAACAATGGTGAGCTGAGAGTCACCAGGTTTCCTTCATAGAGGGTAGAGAGAACCTATCTGAGAAAGAAGCCATCACTTCAGAGGGAGAGAAATCGATGTCCTGATAACATCACTTGATTCCAAAAGCTAGTCCTGATCTTTTGAATATTTCACTTATTTAAAAACATAAAATCCTTTTTTTTTTTTGTACTTGGCCACTGAAAGATTCCTCAATAAAAGATAATAAACACTGCCTAAGTTAAAGATATATGCTGCCTAATTTAAAGACAGATCTAACCAGAAGTTGCAACTGTATGTCAGTAGCTCATAACAGGTCAAAGGATAAAATATAAGATCTCTGTGTTAATTCATCTCTCCTTGGGCAGAATTATTGTTTAAGGAGATTATTTTTAAAACATGTAAGACAGTTTCAAATTTCATATTTACTTCTTATACCATTTTATTTTGCTTTATAAATAAAACTGAAGTCTATCTCTTGACTAGCTAAATAACACAAAATAAATTTATATATATACAGAAACACACTATCTGAGCAGCAGTTTCATAGTATACACCAGCTGGAGGTCAGTGCTTGAATCTTGGCTCTGCAATTTACAGCTATGTGACTTTGGACAAGTGAAACTTTAGTGCTGCAACTTCCTTATCTATAAAAAGGATAATGCAGGTACCTACTAGGTATGGTTGATTTGAAAATTTAATGAATTGTTTAAATTCTTTACCTGTATTAAGTAAATTAATTAAATAGTAATTTAAACACACCATAATGAGTGCATCAAGTGCTCATTAAGTTGGGGGTTATTTAAAAAAATTCTCTATGCAACTTACTTTTATAATTCTATAATTTTGACAATGACTTAATTGATTTGCATTTCCTCAGCATATACTGAATAGCAGAAAGGAAAAAAAATCTCGGAAATTCTGAGTGGTTTAACAAATTAAAATTAAAGTTGAAATGTAAAAAATTGATAAATATTCCATATATGCCTTCACAAGAGTTATAATATTATAAAATTAAATTAAGAAAAATATATAAATGTGAAAGTTAATCACCATTCCATCTCACTTCTTCTCTCATTCACTTTCCCCAGCCTGTCATATTCTCCATACTGACCCAACATCAGAAAGGTCACCCTAACCAAGATACTTTTGAGAATAAAAGGAAGACTAACAATTACATCAGACAACAGAACTTCAATTTGGAATGTTTTGCCATCAAAACAATGACACGTTAGTTTATACCTTTATATTAAGATAAAAAATTACATTGAAAATTATAGATCAAGTGAATCAAAAATGTATTTTCATTTGCAAAATATTTCACTAAGAAGAGAGTGAGTGTGAAAGTCAAAGTTTTTGAAGAAGGTATTTCCTGTAACAAGTTTCAAAAGAAACATTTCTCATGAGAAATCTTTAATAGATTAAATACCTGTAAGATAACAACAGCATTTTCTATGGAAAGGTCATCTGATGGCAGACCTTCACTTTTCCAAATTAACTGTTCACTTTCAGTACAAAGAAATCTCCTCAGATCAAATTCTGCAAAGTTAGAGATATTAAAAATATTTTAATCCAATGATGCTGTTCTTCACAAAAGGAAGGAATAAAACTATTTAAATTACACTGACACAAAATTCCTGTGACCACATTTATCACTAAAAGCTGAGGGAAAATAATTAAAAAATAAAAGTACAAAAGAATAAAATGGAACTCAGTTAAATTATACTTCTTGTAGTAAGTGAATGTTTTACAACTATAATAGTTTTTTCAAACCACAGAATTAAGAAGGAATTGTGATCTTCCTACATTTCATCTGATGATTTGAAATTATTGCAAAATTAAAATAAAACATTTAATTATATTCATGTAATACCAAAAATAATCCAGTAGTCTTGGTCTGAAGGAGTTATTTCAGGAATAAACAATAAAGCAATTCTCAGAATAGCTGTAGAATTCAGGAAATATAAAATAGTTATAATGACCTTAGATTACAGAAAAAATCCTTATCAAAATGAGATCAAAAGATATTATACTGAAATTTCAAATTTATGGATAACTGAGCACCAACTTTCAAGACCAGCTGACTTCGTCCACTCTTCCAAACAGGTTTTCCTCAGACCCTCAGGAGCGGCAGAAAGGTAGGTAATAAATGCAGCAGCTAGTTGAGCTCTTTTAGGAAGTGTAGCTAATTCCTCTGTTATCTCTGCAACCTGGAAAAAAAACAAAGAGGTTTGGAGATGTTCTAACATGGGAAACAATGACAGCTTCAGCAATTAGTTTTGAATTTAAAAGAAATCATTTTAATGTAAGTATTAATCTGTCTTGAATATAATTATCAAATTTTAAAAATTGCAAGCTTCTGCTGTGATATTTAAATATGCATGTAGTCTCAATGCATGTGTAGCAACATTATGTCATTGAAAATTTGTAATAAGTGATAAAGTAGACCTTTTATCTAAATCACAATACTCTAAGCCAGCATCACTTATAAAATAAAGATACAGAATGAGCAAAGGCACAAAACATAGAAAAACCATGGAAGTCAATAGTAAAAAAGCTTAGACCAGAGTAGCAATATAGAAGGGATGAAAGGAAAGCAAGAAAGGCTGATTAGAAAAAGACTGAAAGGCTGCCCAGGTGATGCAGAGGCATTTCTGCTTTAATGAGTATAATAATGAACCACTGGAAGTGATCAAACATGATAGTGAGTGATGCAATGAGACTGGGTTTTAGGAAAAAAAAAAAAAAGATCACGCAGCTGACAAGTGAAGAATGACGTAAACAAAGGGTCAGATGGGAGAGTAACAAGTTTGGAAAAATCCATTAAAAAAGAAAAGGATTGGCTTTAAGGATGGATGACAAATAAGAGGCATATTTGTAAGTGGCTCTGACAAGTTAACAAGAAAGGGTCTAAGACAACCACATGTTTCCAGTTTGAATGCCTGAAAGAAAAATGTTCTACAAAAGAAAGGACATAAACGAGTTTTGAGGGAAAAGAAAAATAAAACAAAGTTAGACATAATGCATTTGAGTCCCTGAGAAAGTTAAATATAAGTATCTGAAGTGTACTTGGGAATATGAATTTAACAATCTAGATATAAATTTCTGGTCATCGTGATACAGATGATATTAAGCGGGAAGAGACAAATCTTGGAGCAATTGCAGAAAAACGTTCTGAGGAAGTAAATAAAAAAACAAGCGACACTGCATAAGCTATGAGAATCAGTGAGGAAAGAAATCTCACTTGTTAAGGAAAAACAAACAAAAGCCAAGACTTTAATAAAGTTGAGATAACAAAGAATTTCAAGAAAAAATTGACCAACAGTGTGACGTCTCAAGACTGTTGCCCTGGTCAAGGTTAAGTTTAAAAAAAAAAATCTGTAATAGAGAACTAAATTTTCTATTAACTCCTTTCCATCATCAGCTCTCCTCTCAATAATACAAAAAACTAAAAGAGAAATAGATTGCTTTGTCAAAATTCATTCATATAAAGATACTTTGCTCAAAGCTCAATTCATGTAATGGGCATTAAAATCTAGTGAACTGAAAGCTAATGGACATTTTTCTCTCTGTCTTTTTTAACAAACACATTACATTTGATTCCCTGTGTTTTAAAGGAGGCTTGTTTATGGCCTCTCTCTCATACAAACCTGTGCATTCCACCTCTTGTGTTCTCTATCAAGCTGATTAATTAAGACTTCTGCAGCTTTAATTGTTTCCTGTGCTTTGCTTACTTCGGCTTCAAGTTTAGCTGCTTCTGAAGTCCTGCTCTGGAATCTATAAAAACATTAAATATTAATTAAAGGCAAAGAGTTTAAGAGCGATTTAATTATTCTTAGGGAGAAAAGTGAACCTTTATATGAGAATTTAATTGACAATACTGATGATATCTGTGTACAAAACACCATTAACAAGCAATGTCACACATGTACCAAAGTACGTATTTAATGTGTAGAGTTCTCAGAGGCCCTAATGCCCTACTGTTAAGGAGAAGGATGTCCTAAAGGAACTCTGCAGAGTTTTGTGGACTCCACCCCCTACTCCAGCTTTCTGGACTCTCCCCCTTCTACAACTACAACTCCCAGCAGTACCAGGGAGAAAACTGTGAGGACCCAAAGGCAGAGCTAAGCAGGTATTCTGGGACTTCGGGGGGTAAACAGTCAGCCATTTGGCCCAGCGGTCTCTCTTGCTTGGGCAAAAGCTCTCAGGACCACATGACTTGGGGCTTTCAGTTAATTTGTTACCAGAGCTCCAAGTCAGCCTAACTGGTAAGATATTCCAGATACTTTGTATCCCACTCTCTTTCCCTGGGTTGTTTCCTTTTCCTTTCCCCTTTTGTAAATAAACCCATTATTGACCCTTGTGTGTGCCTACAGTACAACTGAATTTTAAGCCGTGGGTGAGGCCCCACAGACAGGCAGCCCAGTTCACACTGGGGTGCCCTGTAATACTACCAAACTATGTAAAAATTCCTCAATATGACATTCAAGGCTCTATTACAGGATTGATCTAATCTATCTTTCCAATTTTATTTCATATTATTCCAATCCACTAAAACAAAATGTCAGCATCTTAAGAGATTTATATTCCCAGAAAAGGCCCTACCCTTTATCTCCTGCTGTGATATTTTTTAATTAATCAATATAATTAATCATATCCTTCATCATTTGCCTAAAATCTCTTCCAGCACTTTCTTATCTTGACCTCACACTTTAACTACCTTAAATATCTACCTGTCAAAAATAGAAAATAAGGCCACCCTGGTGGCCTAGGGGTTAAGTCTCTCAGCACTATCACCATGATGATCTACTGAAGGGGCCCTGAGTTATCACAGTGGGGCCTGAATTTGGTCCCTGGGCAGGGAGCTTACCCATATATGGTACAGCAGACCTCACCTGTTTCCTCTGCTGCTCCCCTTAGCAGTGTAGTTCAGTAAATTTGCCTGCTCTACTCTCACTATCTCTTGTGAATCCTTTTATTCTCTGCCCCCTCAACCTCTGGTCTATACCCAAGTTCTTCTATGAAAAACTATAATCTTTAAAAAAACTATATATATATATATGTATTTAAAATTCACCTGAAAAATCTAGTCCATTGTATATTTACCCTTTCTATGTGCCATTCTACCCAAGTTTACAAATCTTTTTGAAATTATTTTCCTTGAAAAATACTTATACAATTTTATTATATTATTAAATAGTTATGTACTTTGTCATTACTTAACCCATCAACAAATATGTTTGGACCTACAAAAGATTGTGTCCAAGATTGTGTTAAGTATCAAAATGATAAAAGAAACAAAGTAAGGTGTCATTTAATTCTCAGAACAATAATTCAAAATTAGCACTAAATTCTAATTTTTTTATTTGAAAAAAAAATTTTTTATTGAGGTAACTTGCTTACAACATTGTATATGATTTAAAACTGAACACACATTTCAGGTGTTTGTAAATATAGTTGTCCTTGAAGGTACTGCACAAAATGTAACCAATAATCAGTAGAGGACTTAAAATTCATGTATCATTTCTGAAAATAAAGTCCACACTCTTTACAGTACATTTCATTGCCAAGTACTCAACTCCCTCCTTCCTCAAAAAAGAGGATTCTAAGAGTTGTCCAATAATCTCACTTATGACTATTCAACTGTTAGTGAGAATGGAATAAAATTGATATTTCAATTCTTCACTCACGTTAACCACATTTCAAAGTCTTAGTAGCCTCAGATTACTAGTGGGTTCCATACTGTTAATGCAGTTAATATTAGTAAAATACATCCATTATCTCAAAGTTCTCTTTGACAGCACTACTCTAGAATCTGGAGTCAGCTATTTGCACCATACTTTGTACATGCTTTATGACACATATTTGGATTTAATTGACTTGCATATTTCTGTACACATTTATTAAAACTTGAAAGTATCTCCTTAATTTTGTCAAATTACAATTTAGAATAGATTGGGCTTATTTCTAATTTCCTTATTATTTACTAATACACAAGAAAATAAGGGTCACTCACAATCTACAGTTAACTAAATCTTAATTAAGGATAGTGAGATGTAATAATATATTAACCAGAATTCATTCATTCTTGATATTAACTCTAAAATGAACTGTCATCTGTTTTACTAAAATTAAGAATTAGTATCAAAAATTCTTGTATTAATTACTCCAATTTTTCCATTCACCAATCACTTAATTTATACAGATAAACCTTAGCAATTTCGAATTATCCAAAATCTGAAAAGTGTGCAAAATGCTTAGTACAACACCTGACACATTTACAAGTAAATAATAAACGGAGTTAAAACACTGCTATCATATGCTAACTACGCAACAAATATTTGACAATGAGCTGAATATTAAGTACTAAGTCTAGGCATATGATACTGAAAAGAATGTATTGTTTTCCTTATACTTCTCTAGTTACTTCTCTAGTTAGGGTATGTCTACCCTAAAAATTTGCAGCAGTATTGAAAGCAATGGGTTAACAGATTTGATGTTTTCTTTTTGATTTATTTTTACAACTAAACACATAAACATAGAGATAATGATTCCCTAGCTCAATATTCATAGGAAGAAACTCACTTTTAGTATCAAAAAATGAAAGCAAACTATAACATATACTATACTTAATCCCAACTTCTCTAATTTTCCAACCTTCATAATTTTTAAAGGAAAATGCTCCCACATTTATAGAAATTCCCCTACCAATATTTACTATACTGTACTAAGCAGCAACTACAGGAACATGAATCCAAGGAGATACATAAAACATTTTTAAATGAATCATGTTAATAATATGGTACTTAAGTTTAATACAATTTTGCATGAAAGAATATTTCTTCAACACCAAAAACAAACAAGTTAAGGTATACACACTTTTACATGTAATTGTGCATCCATTGAAAGAGTGTAGAATAGCATCATCTGAAAAAAGTGAGTCAAATTGTTAGATAAATAATCAAATGGAAACTGCAAGTACTACACTGCCACATTAATGCATCCGTTTCAGGTCTTTGAGCTGAATTTTCCAAACTGTGAGAATATGTAAAGGAATGGCTAAACACTTCAAGAAAAATATTTTTGTTATATTATTTTACAGTCCTGCTATTTGAAACTGATAAAGCACAAAAAGAAGTAAAGCTAGCAATTATGATTTTCAAACTTTAAAAAATCAGCTCAGGTCCTTTCTCTTATATATCTAAAATATAATTCAAACACTTACCTCTCTTTAAGTTCTGATACTTTTTGACCAACTGAATTGAGAAGTTCCTCTAGTTTCCTTTTTCTGTCTTCAGTTTTCTTCAAATTCCTAAAATATACCTCAATTTTATTAAAGTCATTCTACCTAAGATATCACAAATCAGCAACAACACCTGAAAATACATCTTGCATAAAGAATGACAACAAAGTGTCAATAACTCAGAAGTATCTTACTTGGAATTTGATTTGAAAAGGAATTTAAAAAGTACCCTCTCGGACCTCCCTGGTGGCGCAACAGGTTTAAGCACTAAGAAGCTAAAGCCACTTCAACATGAGTTCGATCCCAGCCCCGTAGGTGACCCACATGGCATGGCAGACCTCTCCTGACCTGTCACTGGGCCCCTCAGCAGTGTATTTCATCAGTTGGCCTGTTCTGTGCCTCACTCTGTCTCTGGTGAATCCTCTCACCGCACCTGCACCTCTGGTCTGTACCCCAGTTCGTATGCATAAATAAATAAATCTTTTTAAAAAAGTATCCTCTCATACCTCTCATATAACTGTATCACTTTTAGAAGTCTGCATTAAAGAACACTTACACTTGCATGCAAATTTTTGGGTGAAAATGATAGAGTAAATATATTAATTTCTCTTCTGCCCCTTCCAAAATTCTATGAAAATTAAGTCAAAGAAATAAAGACATACATACACAAGGATAACACAATTTAAAGAGAAGTATTGTAAAGGAAACATTTTAATACAATTTTGAAAGGTGGTAACATATGCCAGGACATTAAAAGCAAAAGCCAAAAAATTCCAAAATGTCAACATATCAGACAACATTTATCTGTGAAAATAATAAATAAAGCTAAACACAAAGGATAGTTTAGTAGTCAATATTATGAAATCTGACATCATATTACTTCCCTCACTGAGAATAGACGTCTGAAACATCCCTGGAAGTACAGTTTATATTCCTCACATCTCCTTCCATCCCTACCTAGGCCCTCCTAGAGAGATGATTTGAGAATTCATACACAAATGACTTCCCTTCTCTCCCCACCAAAACAAAACATAAGCACAAATTTTGAGAGGCTGCCATCAAATGGCTAGTTCATGTTGCTGTGTGCTACTAGAAATTCACGCGCTGCCCACATTACCTGAAGGGTATGTCAGAGCCACAAACCTCACCTCCATCATTCAGTAAATTTGGATAAAAAAATTACATCTCGAAACTCAACAAAAATGAAGT
>NW_004567126.1:2723610-2729482 GCF_000260355.1 Condylura cristata | reverse complement strand
AAAAAAAAAATTACATCTCCCTTTTATATATTTTTTAAATATTTATTTATTTATGCATACAGAGCTGGGGTACAGACAGAGGTGCAGGGGCTGTGAGTGGATTCACCAGAGACAAAGTGGGGCACAGAACAGGCTGACTGATGAAATACATTGCTGAGAGGAGCAGCGGGCAGGTCAGGAGAGATATGCAGCACCATGTGGATCACTTCCGGGATGGGGACTGAATTTATGCTGAAGTGGCTGTAACTTCTCAGTGCTGTGCTTTAACCCGCTGAGCCACCAGGGAGGGCCCTCTTTTTTATAATTTTTTTTTAAGATAAATGCTTTACAAATTTGTATTCGACTTTTTATGTTTTAATAGTCAACTGATAATTTATAATTAGATATGAAATAAACAAAGTCATCAAATTGATGAAAACAAAGAGCTTAGCACTGTTTATCTTTTATATTGCACTTACGATTCTAATCCAGCCTGTTCGGTTTCCAGTGGTTGAATTCGTTCCAAGACATGGGAATACTGAACATTGGCTTTCACCCAGGCAGCCAAAGGAGCAGCTGCAGTACTAGCACGCTTAGCATTCTGAAAAAATCCACCAGAAGTTAGCCAGCCTCCTCACTTAATCTTAAATTAAAGCAAAATTAATTCTAGCATATTTTAATTATTTAATATCACAAATAATGAAGATTTTGGCATACAGCCAAGATAAAAGAAAGAAATAAAATTTTGATTGCAAGAATTATAAATATATTTCACTCTTGCTTAAAAATGAATCTTCTTGAAATATAATATTTAATATTTTAGGTTAGTAATTACTAGTCACATTTATAATAAACATGCTATCTACAACCATATTCAAGCATCAATTCTCAGTCTTCTATACATAGGAAAATCTTTATTTAGCTATAAGCAATTTTGTAATGATTGCTATTGGTATCAAAAAATATTCACATAGTATTTAAATAGAAGATGTAAGACAATATCAGAATTCTGGAGTTTTAATCCTAACACAGACACCTTTTGTTATGAAGAAAGTTAAGCATACAAAGCAAATTTGAAAGTTAAGTAAGAACAAGCTAGACACTTACCACAAATAGCAAACAGTTAAGATTCCAAAATCACTTAAGAAAATAATACTGCTCCCCCATTCTAGTTTATCTAATTCTACTGCAAAATATTTAACTTTTAGTTTTTAGGCAATGTAAACAATCAATTATAATGAGTCAACATATTTTAACAAGTTATTACACAGCATGGAAAGAGAATTTATGATTTAACTTAAAATTACCTTTGGATCAAAAGATCCCTTATTTTTAAACAGAAGTTCTTCAACACTCTCTCTTATTTCCTTTGGAATATTTCGTGCATCAAAGGTAGCTATGTCTTCTCTCACACCTCTTTTGGCAAGGAAACTAAAATTAAAGCATAATACCTCAAATGAAGCTAAACTTTTTTTTTCTGATAAAATACATCAATTGATCAAATAGTGTGTGTAAAATATTAGTTAACAAAAAAATAGGATAGTAAAATATCTTTAACCTTCTAATGTATTACTTTTTTATTTAAAAAAACAAAAGTGGAACATCAGAAAGATGCTCAACAGTTTTTCTAGTATTCTGTGAATAAACCACAACAGAGAAAAGAGAGAAATGAAACTATGGGCATGCTGCTACTTACCCACTCTATCTTTTTTTCCCTTTTTTTTTTTTTTTTTAAAGATCTATTTATTTATGCATACAGAACTCGGGTACAAGTCAGAGGTACAAGTCACCGCAGGGGCGGTGAGACAATTCAACAGGGACAGAGTGGGGAACAGAAAGGCAGGTTGACTAAGTACACTGCTGAGGGGAGCAGCAAGTGAGAGAGGAGAGGTTTGCCATGCCATATGGGTTACCTCCAGGTCCCGGATCAAACTCTCAATGAGGCAGCTGCAGTTAGCTTGCAATAACGAATTCTATGTTCTAACCCATTGCACTACCAGAGAGGGCCCCCACTCTATCCTTTTATGTAAACTGCTGTGAACTCTGATCTTTTGGAACATGAGAAAACAAAAGTGTGTGTTTCCTCAATGTAAATCACTTTCATCTCAAAATTTAAAAGACTACTATAGACCTAAATCCTAAATGGGAAATGAACACTGTAAAAATCATAAAACCCATGTTATTTGTAATATGAAACCCAAAGCTCCACTAAGTTATATACATGGTAAACACTCAGTCTTTTCCATTTTACATCTCTTTTCAATAAATTATGGGCTTCTCTCTCATTATCTCTGACAAGAGTGCAGGACTCTGAGAAAAGGAGTATAATGCTTCATCAGTAAAACACAGCAAACACAATTACTGTCTGAGGCCTAAATAAATGACAGTTTTGAGACATTCTTAAAGGTTTTAAGGCATTCCTTTTCTCCTTTTTTGAGACTTTTAACAATCATTTCCAAAGAAAGGAAAAAAGAGGTCTCGATATATGATTACATAAACTATCTTGAACTATCAGGAAAAAACATGTAACTGAGAAGAATTTCAGTCTGAGTAACTACATAAAAACTAAAAACAGGCAAGATGGTGGCAGAGTAAAGATGCCGAGATCACTGCATCCAGGCTTTTGCAGGAATTTAGGACTGAAAAGAGAATATAGACTTACATACTACAAGTTTCAACCCAAATGAGAACACTCTGGATTCATGCAAAGGAAGATAAATGAGGGAGAATCAGCGATTGTGGAGTTCCAATAAGAGAACTACCTCCTGGGAGTGCTCAGGTGCCTGGAAGTTTGGCGGGCCACAGGAGCTGCTTTGCCCCTCGGTAAAGACCTGGAGGTGAAGGGAGATGGCTCAGCTCGGTGAGTGGAGTCCAGGTTGAGGAAAGACTGCAGATCCGATCCAGAGAACCTGGGCACTGGGCAAAGCCGCTGATGGACCAGCTCGACGAGCTTGGGAACGGGTAAGATGGTGGAAGAGTAAAGACACCAAGACAACTACGTCCACGCTCGCACAGTAATATATAAAAATGGACTATAGACTTACATGCTCTGAGTTTCAACTCAAATGAGAACACCCTGGACTCACTAGAAGGAAGAACTGAGGGAGAATCAGCAATTGGGGAGTTCCCATAAGGGAACTCCTATCCAGAAGACCCAAGACAGGATAAGCAGAACACTGCAACTCCAATCAATCGGTGGAACACCCAGGCTCTAGTATCGCAGATGGAGGCTTCCTGCTCATTCGACTCAGTGAGTAGAACCAAGCTAAAGGTAAAGACTGCACAAGTGGGCACATTAAGCCTGGGGGGTGGGGGAGAAAAATCTGGTGACCTGGTGACTGGGGCAGCTGCAAGGCTTGCAACCCTTTCACACACCCTCCCTTCCCCTCCCCCCCACAGCACAGGCCTGGAGGCTTGTTCCCAGCATTAGTAACTAAGTCAGGGCCAGGAAGTTCACAAAGCCCCTTAGATAAAAGGGGAAAAAAAATGTTAGACTGGATCAAAACAGGCCCATTAACAGTTCCCCAAGTGATAGGGAAAGACAGCTCAGGGAGAGACAGCTCTGTGGGGGCACAAAGAGCTCTGGAGACCTAGAGGGAAGACTGAGGACTGACAACCTGCACAACTAGGGGTGTGGGGGTATTGTGTGTGCAGAATTAGGACTCAAGGTATTACTGAACAGCAGTGGCCAGAAGACGTGTGAGCCAATAAGTCACTGCTTTGCAAGGCTCACAGTGCTCAAAAAATAAAAAAAATAAAAACAGTGACTGGCTCAACCACAGGCCCAGCTGCAACACTTCTAATGCAGCCCACCCTCAAGGGCTGCATCCAAGCATAGAGGACATCAGAAGGCTACAAAGATCAACAGGCACCTTCCAGAGACAAGGTCTCAATGAGTTACCAGAAGAAGCTGAACACCATAAGAGACCCCTGAGCATTACTGGCAGAGACAACAGACATAATTCCACAAAGTAGGGACTGGAAAAACAGAATATATTTGAACAAAACAAGGCTCAGAATACCCTCCACAACTGAAGTGTCTGAAGTCCCTCTGCCATCCCAAAAAGAGCATCCAGAAAGAATGCCGATCAATAACAGCAACACCGTGTCTCAACGAACATGACAGGGAAAAGAAGATAAATATTCAAGCAAGTCCACAGGGGGAAAATACACCACAAAAATATCAGTCAGCAGAAACCACCAAAGACATAGAAGAACTGCTCAGCTTACCAGATAGAGAATTCAGGATCATCATGATAAACAAAAAGAAGATGAGAAGGAAAAAAATGCAATGAGGCAAGCCATCAAGGAGTTGAAGAATGCAAACAAGGAAATGAATGAAAGAAATGAAAAAGAGACAAGCAATCAACAAACTGAAGAAAGAAAATAAGAGATTAAAAAAGGAAATAGAAGAATGAAGGCAATGAAAAGGACACTAGAGGAGATAAAGAATGCTGGGAAAAGTAATGAAAACAGAATAGATGAAATGGAAGTACGAATCAGCACCATCGAAGACACAGAAACAAAGAGAATTAAAAAAGAAAAAGAGAAGTAAAAAGGAAAAGGAATGAAGAAACACTTCAAGAGCTATCTGACACCATTAGGAAAGGAAATATCAAAGGTATAGGTATCCCAGAAGGTGAAAAGAAAGGCCAAGGAATAGAGAAAATCTTCACAGGGATAATAGAAGAGAACTTCCCTAATATGAAGGAGATGAAAGTAGACATCCAAGAAACAAGAACACCAAACTACCAAGATGACAGGAGAAATACAGCAAGACACACGATAGTAAAAATACCAAGAATACAAGACAAGGGAAAGATAATGACAATGACAAGAGGGAAGCAACAAATAACCTATAAAGGGAAACCTATCTGGATGACATTAGACTTTTCTGAAGAAAAAGTCTACGGGCAAGAAGAGAGTGAAGGGACATACTCAACAAACTCCAAAACATTAAATGCCAACTAAGAATACTCTATCCTGTGAAGCTCTCCTTCCTCTATGAAGAAAGAAGAACGTTTTCAGACAAACAGAAACTCCGCAATTTTGTCATGACTAAACCCCACTCGAAAAAAATACTACAAGAAGTCCTTAAACCAAGTCCAAGAGAAGAATTAACAACAGTTCAAAACAAGGAATGAAAATACAAAAGGGCTAAAATGGCAAATATAGGTGTCAGTATATCAACATTATCTCTAAATGCAAATGGTTTAAACTCATTAGTAAGAACACACAGAGTTGCAGGATGGATTAAAAAACAACCCAACCTTCTGCTGTCTGCAGGGAATACATCTAACTGCAAAAGATAAGAACAGATTGAAAATAAAAGGATGGCAAACAGTTCTCCAAGCAAATGGACCAAAAACAAGGCAGGAACAGCGGTATTTATATCAGATAAAATAGACTTCAAACTAAAAATGGTTAAAAGAGACACGGAAGGCCACTACATTATGATTAGGGGCACAATACAACAAAAAGACATAATAATCATCAACATATATGCACCAAATGAAGGAGCACCAAAATATATCAGGAAACTACTGTCATCTATGAAAACATATATCAGGGCCCTCCCTGGTGGTGCAGAGGGTTAAAGCACAGCACTGAGAAGCTAAAGCCACCTCCACATGAGTTCAATTACCAGCTGCCCCGGAGGTGACCACATGGCATGGCAGACCTCTCCTGACCCCCCAGCTGCTGCCCTCAGCAGTATACTTCGTCAATCTTCCTGTTCTGCTCCCCACTCTGTCTCTGGTGAGGCCTCTCACTGGCCCTGAGCCTCTGGCCTATACCCCAGTTCTGTATGTACAAATTAATAAATCTTTCAAAATAAAACATATAGGGACTTCCGGAAGATGGTAGCAGAGTAAAGACACCGAGATCACCGCGT
>NW_004567126.1:2700990-2716890 GCF_000260355.1 Condylura cristata | reverse complement strand
ACAATGGACAGATCAACAAGACAAAAAATAAACAAAGACATTAAAGGTCTGAACAAGAACATGTACAACATGGGTCTAACAGACATCTATAGAATACTGTACCCCCAAAAATCTGAGTACACATTTTTCTCAAACCCACATGGATCGTTCTCTAGGATTGACCACATAATGGGTCACAAGATAAATATCAATAGATACACTAAGATCAAAATCATACCAACTATTTTCTCTGACCATGAAGGAATCAAATTAGAAATAAACCATATAAGGAAGACAAGAAACCCAGCTACCAGTTGGAGACTGAAACCCAAACTACTGGAGGACCATTGGCTCAATTAGGAGGTCAAAGAAATCAAAAAATACCTGGAGGAGAATGACGAGGACACAAATCTCCAAAACTTATGGGATGCATTGAAAGCGGTTATAAGAGGAAAATATATAGCATTACAGGCTCACATAAAGAAACAAGGAAAAACTCAAAGAAACAACCTAATAATGTCCCACCTTAAAGAACCAGAAAAATAACAACAAAATAACCCAAAAGCCAGTAAAAGATAGGAAATAATAAAAGTCAAATCAGAAATAAATGAAATGGATGTTAAACAGTCCAAAAAAATCATTGAAACCAAACTCCATCCAAAAATGGGCAGAAAAGCTAAAAAAACACTTCTCCAAAGAAGAAATGCAGATGGCCAACAAGCATATGAAAAAATGTTCAACATCACTTGTAATAAGGCAGATTCAAATTAAAACCACAATGAGATACCACCTCACCCCAGTGAGAATGGCACATGTTAAAAAAAACTAGCAACAACAAATGTTGGCGAGGATGTGGAGAAAAAGGAACTCTCCTGCACTGTTGGGGGGAATGCAAACTAGTTCAACCACTATGGAAACTGTTTGGAGGTTCCTCAAACTGCCAAACATGGAGCTTCCCTACGACCATCAATCCCACTCCTAGGTACCTACCCAAAAGACACAAAAACACTGATTCAAAAAGATACCTGCACCCCCATGTTTACTGCTGCTTATTCACAATTGGAAAGTCATGGAAACAGCCCAAATGCCCCAAAATAGATGTCTGGATTAAGAAGATGTGGGACATATACACAATGGAATATTACTAAGCAACCAAAAAAAGAAAAAGAAAAGAAACACATGTCTTTTGCAGCAACTTGGATGGAGCTGGAAAAGATCATGCTTAGTGAGATAAGACAGAAAGAGAAAGAAAAATACTGAATGGTTTCATTCATAGCAGGAGTAATGGACCAGGCGAGAAAATAACAAAAATAATGAACAACCATATACCATAGACATTTTGCGGGGGTGGAGTGGGGAATGGGATCAAAAACAGTGCGGGGAGGGAAATGCACCGGAGTATGGTGATGGCACATGGGTGATTTGGTGATGGGAAACCCAAGGGGATTGCAAACTGAGATGCAAAAGTGCACAAAAATATGTAAAAATAAACTATTATAAAATTTTAAAAAATAAAAACATTTTAAAACATGAAAGAATGTGTGATTCATTGTTGAAGTAATATTTTTCACAAATTCAAGCACTTACCTTTTCATGCTCACCCAAGAAGTATCAAAAATACCCATCAACCTCAAAACTCCTTCAAGGATGTCTCTAATAACATCAGGTGGCATACGTAGTGAGCGGATTTCTGAAAGAGATTCTGGCTTAATGTTTCCAACTGCCAGTTTAGCTTCATTGACTAAGGGCTAAAAGACAAAAGGCACTTTTACTTCTAAAATATGTATATATATATATATATATATATATATATATATATATGTCATTAGCTACTCACAAATTTTATTTTGATAAAATACTTTTTCATTTTATTTAAAAGGACTTTAACAAAGATAATTCATTACCATCATTAAATTTGCTTACATTTCCTGAAAAACTTTCCTTCTTGGTTTTTCTTTTATCAATAATATTCTGGTTGAATGTCACATTTGATAGTATTTTTAGGAAATAGCTTGAGCAAATAATGTTTAAATGACTATATTCTATTGGCAGTCGAAAAAGTAGTTATTACCATGTTTCCTTTTTTTTAAAAACTTACCCTCACTTCTTTTAATTCATCATCAATTTTGTTTTTTCTTTCTTCAATTTTAATGACTTCTTCTGCTATCTTATGCTTTAGTCTTTCAAGTTCTGTCTTTTGCTCACTAGCATCCTATAGGAAATTTAAAAGGAATTCCAATCAATTTTGAAAGTGTGATGACAAATATATATTAGTCATTTAAAAGTAACATCAGTTATTAAAATATTTTCTAATATAATTGACATAGCTTCTAAAATGTCTGGGGAACTGATAATGTAGTATGTAATTACTACTGTGAAGTTTCTATACTTAACGTTTTTAAATAGCAAAGCAGTAAATGTTTATGATATAAAAATTAAACAAGTAAGAAATGCATAATTTAGAAAACTATAATATACATTTACCACACTTATAACAGCCTAGACAGGGTGGTACTATTATGGTCATTTTATAAAAAGGAAACTGAAAATAAAGACATTCATAGACCTAATGATAAAGATGAACAACTGTTCCATCCTAACAGTAGTATGTTAGAAGTTTTTGTTTCTACACTTTATTTTGAACAAAATTAAAAGTCATAATAGAGTAATGTAATTTCAAATATATTAGCAACTTAGATTCAAATAACACTAAATGATGTATCAACAGCATATGACCCCCTTTGTTCACGGCACACACAAATCAGGGATTCCACATAAACAACAATGCTTAGCTATTATGAACATTTGCATTTGGTTTATTTATATAATTAAAAAAAACCAAAGAAGAAATTTATCAACAAACCATTACAGCAGTGGGTCCCAGTCAAAATATTATAATCATCAGGGAGCTTAAAAAACCAATGTTGGGTTCCTTACTACCAAATATTTTGATATAATTAATCTGAATGTAGCTTGGGTACATAATCCACATTTCCTTGTATCCCAATTTTACCTCCAAGTACCTTACATATTGGCTTAACTGGAATTTCCTATATTCTATAAGCTCTTCTATATGTGTATCTCTGCTACCACTCTTTAATAGGAAATGTTATTTTCTCCATCTCCACCTTCAAAAATCTCTCTTTAAGGCTCAACTGATACAGTCCTCCTTTTACTAATTGGCTCTTCCATCTGGAATTTATTCCTATTCTGAGTACTTCAAGCACTGAATTTGTACTTTTCTCATAACGAGAGCTGTAAGCTTTAAAAATTGCAGTATGATATTTAAGCTGTCTTTTTAGACAAATCCTGAGAACACTGAAAGTGAGGACAACTCCTGAAACCTAAAGGCAAAAATTCTAAGACAAAATAAAAGTACAAATCAATATAACTAGCAGAGGATAAACAAAATCAATTATTGACAAATCCATACTAATTTTACTTATATTTGTAAGGATCAGGAAAAATTAGTGTATGGTCAACTGATGGAAGTATAATCATGATTCCAAACAATATGGAAAATACCATGCTCTTCCACAAGGCTTAAGGACATAGCACTACAAAGTCCGACTCAGCATAGACAAGCAATAGCCACATAACTAAAAATGTTACCTTATATACAATCAGGTATCAAGGTCTCCCAGTTGTTTGCATTTGGGGGCTCACTGTAAACATTACCTGCATTGATACCGTGATTTCTTGGAGGGCAGCATCTGCTTCGTCTTGCTTAGTTTTAAGTAATACACTTTGTTCTCCAGCTTTTCTGTTCAACTCATCCACAAGAGCTTTAGCTTCATTTAGTTTAGAAACACCAGCCTATGTCAATAGTAAAAAAAAAAAAATTGGCAACATTTTTTAAAGGAAACTTCACAAGCATACACTAAAGAAAGTCTATAAGAACAAATCAAGCAAAATGTAAATTTATCATAAAACATTTGCAAGTAGATTTAGGTTTTTTGTTATTGCTAATTATAATGACTTACTCAACTGTATTTCCATTAAGAGGTTGTGAAGTACTCCATAGAGGCTTACAAGGAAAACAAACTTAAAAAAAGATTCAGAGTAAACACATACCTTAAACTAGTTTAGATAGAAGAGAAAAAAAAAAAAGAAAAACTCAACTTTTACTCATTGACCCAAAAGAACCCAAAACGTACTCCTCTTATTCTGAACATCAATTAATTTTACAGCATCGCACATAAACCTTTTTCACCAGACATCACATCACATAAGCTGCTGGTGGGCTATCATTCAAAATGCTTTACCTACATTTGAGTGGTTGTTTTAGCCTGGCCAAAGCCCCTAGACATAAATCAGAAAACTGTGAGAGACAGTAATGGCAAAATAAGGAATGCATGCAATATTTACTGCATACCCCAAATAGAAAACAGGCATTATACTGGTTTAATACATATGTATTTCCTCTAATACACTTATACACAACTAGCATTAATCTAGTTAAGTTGCAACTCTGTAGTTTAAGTAATTTACCCACAGCAACTCAGAGAACTAAATCAGGAAGTTAACTTTCCCCGATCATGTTTAGTTAATGGCTTAATATAAATGAAAGTGAATCATGAAAAAAGATAATAACTTTTTTCATTTAAAATGGTTCCTTGTTTATTACCCTAACAAAGAAAAGCTAGAACTTTGGAGCAGGTATGCTCTCTGAAAGTTTGAGGCTGGCATTTTGATGCTACCTTTAAGTTCTATAATTAGGAAAATAAGTTCATAAAATACCACATAAAATGACATGGATATATAATTATATAATGATATAATTTTAATTGTAAACATTATTAAAAAGCATATTCTTGGGTATTTTAATAAGCATTTATAAATTTCTAAAAATTCTTTAAAGTGAAAGGCACTTTAAAGATAGCACCATACACTACCAAAAGCATAAAAACACCTTCCTGTGAAGAAAAGGAACAACTATTGAATTTTAAAAAATCATTATTATAATCCAGTGGATATTTAGATAAAAAGGACATTTTCCAAGGTATTTAATACTTATATATACTTTATTATATTAAATTATATAAGTACTTATATACTTCTTACATTAAATATATGCCATCGGCATTATGATATACATAATCATTGTTTTCTGTACATAGATAAAATAACTCAAGGCTACCAATGTTGTACCTGCAAATGACTTTGTCTCTTTAATAATTCCTTTTTCTTGCTGCTGCTAATGGCAGAATACACATGCAAAAAGGTCATATATCTGCTTGGAGTAGCACCATATGCTTTACAAGACTCATGAATTAATAAAAAGGATTTTAGAAAATCAGGATCAACTAGAAAAAGATAGAAAACAAAAATTATTTAATATATACATGACCCATGAAAAGCTGACGAAAATAAACCCAACTATATGTATTTTCTACCAAATGTTATCACATAAGAAATCATGAACATGAGATATATCTTTGCTTACAGGTACATAGGTATTTCTAGACATCTACTCACAGATCCCATTTTCCTAATGCATTATGAATTTTCTTCTTCAGTATTATGTATCCTCATGGTTATAAATTCCCCCTCAACATTCTGACAACAATAAATCTATGGGCTGTCATAACATACATTAATTGAAACTGCAAAACATAGTATTCAGAAGAAAACTTAATAAAAGCTACTTGAATGAAAAAGAGATACCAAACCTAGTAACATCTATTTTTTTTCCCAAGACTTATTTATTTATGCATACAAAAGTTGGGATGTTGGCCAGAAGTGTGGAGGGGTGGAGGTGGTGGTGAAAAGAATCACCAGAGACAGAGTGATGAGCAGAACAGGCAGACTGACTGAAATACACTGCTGAGGGGAGCAGTGGACAAGACAGGAGAGGTCTGCTGCACCATGCAAGTCACCTCCATGGCCAGGGCTCAAACTCATGCTGCAATGGTTGCCAATAACTTCAGAGAGCTGAGACTTAACCCTTTGTGCCACCATGGAGGCCCAGAACTAGTAACATTTATTAACTCCCATTTTATATAGGGAGAAAAAGAATTTCAAAAGGCAAAAAAATTAAGAATAAGTTCACATAGTTTCAAACACATGTTTGGTCTATGTTTGAATAGGCCTCAACCTATTTCTCTCTGTATTCTCCACCTCAGTGAATAAAACCAACTTGTAAAGAATTTTACAGGTCAGAACCCTAAAAAAAAATTTTGAATCCTATTTCTTTTAATGCCAGCGTCGTTTTATAAGTAACTCTCCTTTCTTTCTTTTTTTTTTTTTTCTTGTCTCCTAATATGTCCCCAAGTCCATTCTCAGATTACTGCAACAACTTCTATAGTAGTCTGTCAGGTTTCTCCCTACGCCGTTCCATTTTCTAATAACTAAAGAAGGGGAAACTCAGAGTTTTGTTTCTAAAACAAGACTTTGAATTTATTGCTAATAAAATCTTTTCATTATCCCAGTCACCCATAAAGAACAATTCAAATTCATTAGCATGACATGAAAAACTCTTCACTACCTAATGTGTCCATCTTTTTCTCTCTTTACCACATATTATATATAAGTAATAAATTAACATAAAAATTTAGACTTCTAGAAAAAATATAAATATGTCTTTCAGATCATTCAGGTCCAAAATATAATTCCATCATTTCAAAGATGACAATTATTTAATAAAAATACTACCTGAAATTTTCTTTTCTTCTTTTCTTCTTTTGCTGCTGTATTTTTCTTCACTGTATGTTTCGCTGAACAACATTTCAGGAATCTAAAATAGAAAAAATATTTTGTTAAACCTCAAAACAATAAAAAAATGTTCAAGTAAACCAGTATTCAAGGTTTAAAACTTTTAACACACACACACACACACAAACTATCAATAGTAATTTCTTTTCTAGGATTCATTCTAGACTAAGAGAAAAAAATTGTGTCGATATAGCTCATGCACATATAACCTGTTAATTGATTGCAAGTTAATGGTACACATTGAAAAGTTCCAACATTTCACTTGAAAATGATTAGACTATGTTATGAAGACACTCACATAGTGAGTCATAAAATGATACAAAAAAGTTTTCTTTGGCGTCAAATTAATAACATCATGTCTTCACAAAATAAAAACAAAGATAGCAAAAATTCATTCTTATAAAATTTGTAAGTTAAATTAGAAATAATCTTAATTTAATTATCCATAATTAACATTTTTATATTTGGTAATTCCAAAAACTACTGATACTTTAACTATAGTTAAGTTTTTGCCACTATCACAAAGAGTTTTGTAAACCTGTACTGTTTTCAGTAAGATTAGATTTTCTAAATATATAAAAGTAAACAACTTTTTCTAAATATATAAATTTTAGATTTATTTTTCTGCAAGAAAAAAACTGAAGTAGTAAAAGTCTGAAACTTTAAAATTAAACCAAAAAAGTCGATACCACCTAATATAATTGATAGCTACAGCAATAGGAAACAAATCATCCAGGTAACTAGGTCAAAAAGCCATTTTCTAAATTTCAGAGTGAATAAAACATAAGAAAAAAAAATCCCATAATTAATGGAGAACTTAACAGTGACATTCTTCTTGCATCAGAGTATATGCTTTTTTTCCCTCAAACATATTTACTGACTTATGCCAAAACATTCAAGCCACAGTAAGACAATTGTATATTTACACCTCAAATCAGTGGAAATTTGGTTTCTTAGAAACTTATTTTCTTTAAATAGCCTATACTTCAGATCATTAGCTTGATTATGGAAACTTAGCAGATACACACACACGTATGTGTATACATACACACACACACACATATATATATATATAGACATATACACACATAACACAGATATATATACACACATAGCAAAACCTTCTGCTCATATTTGTGAAATAGTCTAACCCTAAATAATCCATATAGCAAAATGCTCCTGTCTGGATTTGCCCACATTTCTTTGCCTCCACTTTTCCTCCTTGGAGAATAAAAATGACTTTTTAAAAAGAATTGAATGGGTATTACCTCTATTAACTTCCCTTTCTAGGCTCACCTCTCACTTTCTTAAGCCTCTTTCCAGTTATCTTGTCTGCACACCTTTGCCAACACATCGTTGTCACTCATCCTCACCCCACAGACCATATCGCAAACAATAATAAACCAGTCCATAATCTCACATTTCAAATGTCCCTTTCTTCTACCATCACATTCATGTCTTTCCAACTCACTCCCTCAACAAGGCCAATAATACTCAGACTCCATTAAGACCTACAATCTTTTAATTCAATCACCTTTTCTTTTTGTATTGTATCTATCTATCTATCTATCTATCTATCTATCTATCTATCTATCTATCTATCTATCTATCTATCTATATTACATCTTAATTTTGTACATTTTTCATCTAAATTGTAATCCTCGTGGATGTCCCACCACCAACCACTTCAACCATGTGCCATCACCACAGTCCTGTGTGCTTTATACACACACACACATATAAAGACATATAACATACATATAAAGACATATATACACACACAACACAGACATATACACACACATAACAAAACATTATGTTTGTATTTATCAAATAGTCTATCCCTAAATAATCCATGTAGAAAAGTGCTCCTGTCTAGATTTGATCTTATTCCCAGACCAGTTTTGATCTTATTCCCTCCTCCTCCCCTGTAAAATATCTCTGGTTTTTGCTTTTACTTTATTACAATTATTTTTTTTTTTCTTTACACTTCTTACACTCCTGCTATGAGTGGAACCATCTGGTACTTTTTTTTCCTGGCTTATTTCACTAAGCATGACCCCTTCCTTTTCAAAGTCATTTACTTGTCCCTCATTATAGTCAAGTAGCAAAGCCCCCAAATGTGGTCAAATTCAAGTCACCAACTATTGCAAGTAAGCACCTCTAAGCACATATTATAACCAGAGAAAAACACAGTAATCTACAGTGAATCCTTTATGCTATCTATAACAATCTATTCTCCTAACTCTTCACTCGTTCACATTCCCACACTATTTTGCTATCTTCTTGCATTTCTTTAAGCATCCAAAATCTTTTTCCCTTGACCTTCCTCTCAACTAATAATCCTAATTCCTATATCACTGGGAAAAAAAAAAAAACATAAACAATCAGAAGAATCTCCAAAAAGGCCAGATATCACACAGGTCCACCTCTCTGGACCTTTGCCTCTGCACCATGTCTTCCCAAAGGCTCATATTAATTTCTTCATCTGTGCACTAGACCCAGTGCTGCCCACTACTCAGCAATAGTCCTCTAGGAACTCTCCTATGTGACCTGTAACTGTCACATAGGACAGTTACATTCCTTTTTTTGCATTCCCAACAGCATCAGTATATGAACACGAGATGTTTATCTCATCTTAAAAAAAAAAAAAATTCACCTCTACTTCCTTTAGCTACTGATTCATTTCTCTCTTATAAGAAATTTCAAAACAGTTGGCCATATTTCCACTCGCTCATTCTCTGTTGTCATTCTCAAATGTACTTCAAAATGACTTTACCCTAGTGGCCTAGGAGCTAAGTCTCAGTGCTACCTACTATATCCTAAATTCAATCCCTGGCCAGGGAGCTGACCCACATATGGTGCAGCAGACCTCTCCTGTTCTGCCTGCTGCTCCCTTCAGCAGTGTATTTCAGTAGATCTGCTGTTCTACTCCCCACTCTGTTCTCTTTGCAAGGTCACCCCCACACACACACTTCTGGCTTACACCCCACTTCCTCTACACACACACACACACACACACACACAGAGGCCTTTCCCACTAATAACTGACAGGGGCTTTAGCAAAGTCACCAATGTTACTTCCCATCCTCATCTACTTTCATGTTTCAGTTTCACAGTCCTTACTCTGTTGAAATGCTAGCCTCCTAAACCATCATACTTCCTACTTTTCCTCCCAATTCCCTACCAACTACTTCTCAGTATGCTTTGCTGGTTCCTCCTCTTCATCTCTTCAACTTCTTAATGAAGTACCCAGTGTTCTGTCCTTTTGTGAACACACGCCCTTGGTGAGATTATTCATTTTTCATAGACTTTAGTGCCAGCCACCAGGCATGGATCAGGTTCTCTATTGATTCAGGAAATGAGTAAAGGCAAGTCCTAAGACCATGGTGGCTTCTTCAGGCTTTTAATGATCTTTTTACACCATTTGTAGTGAGGCAACCAGATGCAGATCAGGGATGGGGGCCAGGAGGCTGGCAGGCCTCCTAGTCCTCAGCAGGATCTTTGCTCTTTCTCTTTGGGCTCGCTCTGGCATTCTCTCCTAGTCTTTACCACTCTCCATCATTCTCTGCACTCACTGTCCTCTGTGTGATGTCGCCCTTAAAGCCTCAGCCTCCAGGCTCAGGTGTGCCCTCTTACGAATGCTCACACATTACTCCAGGTGTCCACCATCTAACAGGAGTGCCCTGTTCCCAAGCACCTTCGACATACAAGGTCACAGGTGATAGCCACAGGCTAATAGCCTGACAGTTTTGCTTACCCTATCCACTTATATTCTGATAATTCCCCAAACTTTATCCATATGCCAGACCTTTTCCCTGAACTGCAGAATTATATGCCTTCTCAACTCTGAAAGTAAGGACGCCTACCATCTTATTTAATACACCTAAAATTGAAAGATTTAATGATTGTTATATCCTTTTAGCTGCTTGAACCACCTTACTTGACTCTGGGCTCACATTTTCCTTACACCTTATTAAAACCTGTCATCAAATTCTATCGTTTTATACTACCAAATGTATGCAGAAGACAGTCAATTCCCACTCCCTCCACCACTGTCAGCCTTTTCTTTCACAGTAGCCTTCTAACTGTTTCTGCTGTTGCCCTCTAGAGTTCATTTTCAACCCAGGAGCCAATGTAATCTTAGTAAAACTTTAGTCAGAAAATTTTGGTTCAAAAGCCTCTAGAGGTTCCCTTATTTCCAGGAAAAGCTAAAATCGATATAGTGATTTACAAAGCCCTACCCTAACTCCCCTAACTCCCCTCTTGTTGCTCCAGCCTCTTCTCCAGCTACTCTCTTCCTACTCGCTGTAACAGCTGGCCTTTCCTTGAGACTCAAAATCCCCAAGAATACTATCAAACCAGAATCTTCACCCAGAAAGCTTTTCACCCACATACGCCCAAAGAATACAAACTCCCTGACTGCAGAGATTTCTATCTCTTTTTTCTCTGCTATATCCCAAGCATACAGAGTAGTAACCCATATTATGCACTCAATAATTCTACATAAGAGCTTCAGGCTAGACTCGTTTTGCTTTCCTCTATCTATAAGTGAAATCTAACTAAAATATCTCTCCTATAAAACCTGCCTATTATTCCAAATTACATTCCTTCCACTAAGTCATTATTTTTCAAGGAAAAGAAATGTGTGAAAAAGACAATATATATCATTCAAGTAGACAATACTGAAAGTCATTAATTCAAACGAAGCAAAATAAGATGCTCCCAGTCAAGATGTTACGGGTTCACACTTCAACTCCTTGCAAATACATAGCTTATAAATGATATTTTAATTAAAAAATTCACTAAAATTATTACTATGATGCTTTTAGTATAGTCTTATTCTGTTAGATGAGCTAATTAAAAGCATAAAATTTTAAAAGTATGATAAATTTCCTATGGTGCTTAACTAAGACCATAATGTTCAATCTAAAATTCTACACTCAACATTCAAATGAGTATACTCAAATACTCTACTTTCAAAAGAAAGTAGCAATACCCTCAAATGACACAAGATATACAGAACCACAACTAAAGTAATAAACAAAAAAGAAGTTGTGAAAATCAATAACTTCAAAAATACTTATTTTTTCATTTCAATATATGTGTTAAACTTACTTTCTTCATACTGCTGTCTGACCAACCCTCCATCCACAACACTTGGCATTTTTTATTCAAGGCTGGATTACTCTCACAGTTTATTATGAAGTTTACATTTGCAGAATCCATTATCAACACAATATGTAAATTTTGTTGAATTCCTAAGAAATATACAAAAAATGACAATTACAAATACTACAATAACAACTGAGGAAATTTATGTATAATCTAGTTATATGAAAGCAAAATTTTCTGAAACAGAATGGTAGAAGTTATTTAAAATATAGTCTTATAGTACAATTTTTACTTTGGTTAAAAGTATTTATACATATGTATGTGAGTGTATGCACTCTAAAAAAAAGAGGGGTGCTCTCTGATGGTGCAGGGGTTAAAGTTTCAGTTCTATCAAGCTATTGCCAGCCACTGTGGCATAAGTTTGATTTCCCACTAGAAAGCTAACCCAGATGGTGGAGCAGACTTCTCCTGTCTCCCCTGCTGCTCCCCTCAGCATTGTATCTCAGAACATCTGCTGCTTTTGCTACCACTCTATCTCTTATGAATCCTCTCATCAACCCCCACCCCCACACCTGTGGTCTATACCCCAGTTCTTATATGCATAAATAAGTACAAATAAATCTCTAAAAAGGAAAAAAAAAAGATCTCAAAAGATATTCATGAAGAATATTAGTTGATAGTGATTTGTAAGTTGTAGCATTATTGCCTTATTTTTTTATTTATCCCAACTTTAGATATCTACAGTGCACAGAAAAAAATGCATTTATAATCATCAAAGATGATTTATTTAGTATAAAAAAAATCCTAGTATCTGGGAAATCTCAATAGTTCAGTAATGTTCTAAGATAGAAGATAGTAAGCTCTAACTTTACTAGCTAAGAAGAAAGGAATCACAGAAAATATTCCAAAGAAATAAGATACTTTCATTCTTTTGCTTCACTAAAATATTGCTAACATACCTTCAGGCTACTAATGGGTTATTTTCAAAAAGCCTCAGAGAATAGAAAATAAAAGTATAAACTACATATAATTGGATTCAAATTTAAGGTATCTTTACAATCTAATAGAAAATAAGACAAATTAAATGATTCATTTCACATTAACCAGAGTTTAAACTGATTAATAAATTCTATGTCACTTACTATATGTGAAGTAATTGAAGACTGGTCCAAAAAAACCATCCTGTGAAGCTTGATCTTTAAGAGGCAATAGCAAGGGCTCTAATTCTTCCAGAGTATAAAGTCCAGGAACTTCGCCTACAGAAAAAGATAACATTTTTTTTTCTTAATTTCAGAAACATTATATTAGTTTAAAACACATTTTACATTGTGTTTTTTCTGTTTTTCTGACATTTTTCTGTTTTGTATTAAATAATATGTTCTTATTCAATCTTTCAAAAAGTGAAGAAATGCTTTCACATATACCTTAATATACAAATCTAGAACTATAGTCTCCATTTAAAAAAATTCAAACTCCTAAGCAAGCCATTTGAGACAGTTCATCATCAAGCTATCATCTGCTGTTCCTGGTTCTTCTCCCACACCTCCCCAAGAAATCTAGCCTCAGCAAAGCTGTGCTCTGTAAATATACACATGGTAAAATACTTTTCCAGGAATAAATGCAAATATGCAAATGTATTAATATCTCTAGCTTTTCTCTGTCTTTATCTTCCCCCCAAATTGCTGTTTCAATTCAAGACACTAATTTGCTAATTCCTATGCCCATTATCCTTTTCTGGGGCTACCCATACACTAAGGCTTTCTATTTTACATACTATGTAAACATTACACTGTTTTTTTCCTTCACTATTTAGCACTTGTCACATTAAATAATGAAAAATTTTTTCCTTTTCCTGCCCAATTAGATTGCTAATTCCCAAAGGACAAATACTTGATCATTTCAATATTAGTCCTTAGGACATTCTTAGCAAAGTATCTGCAACATAAATATTTGAAATATAAATGGAAGAATGAATGAGTGAACAAATCAAGGTGGGAAACTGCATGAGAAATCAGTAGAACTAATAATGTCCTGCTACTATGTAGATGATAAAAGGTAAATCAAAGTTAATTAAAACTACAAGCATTTGATGGAGGGCCTGAAACCATGTCTTGTTTACTACTGTAAATCCAACATTTAGAAATAGATCTGATACATAACAGATGTTAATAAGTATTTGTTAAACTAGTATGTTTATAGTTTGCAAGACATTCTAAGATTAAGTGGAAATTCCTTTTCTATACATCTACAGCACTGCATTCATATCATATCTGAATTTTACTTTTCATTAGGCTCAACTCAGATATGCAAGACCATTCCCCATGTCCCAATTTTGTATATATTAAAAAATATAATATACAGATATAAATCTGCTCTATGCCTTTATGTAAACTTCAGCCATACTAGGATATTTTTGATTCTTTAAATTTAGCAAAGAGTTCTATGTACCTACCATCCATTATAAGGAATAAGAATTTTAAGCAACAAAAACAAACAAAAAGGATACAAACACTGAGGGAGTTTCTCCCCTGGAAGTCTTTTTCAATTTTTTTAACTAAAAATGTTGGCAAATTCTATCAAAATCATATTTTAATAATAAACACTAATATATTTTAAGACAAAATAATACTCAGGTAATACTTACTTGGATATGTGTTTTCACAAAACAAAAACCAAAATAAACTATATATCTATTTACTAGTTTATCTCAACAAAAATGAACATGGTCTCCATCTACTGACAAAGCAGTAAGCAAGAATGTGCCCCCTTAAAAATCAAGAGGTTATCTATAAAAAGGCCACAAACACTTCAAGTTTGCTCAAAACATTCCACTTTCACTATGCTACTATGTCTCAAGTCATTAAAAGAAATTGGTTAACTATTTGTCTAACTAGAATAATGGCTGTATTGTCATCTGGGCATTAAATATAAACACCTCAAATTATGTTAAATGTATTCTTTACCAGAGCTGTTTAAATCTGAAGATAGACCATATTAATGCAGAGAATGCCTAGCAAGATGCAAAACAGGTATTTATTAAAACTAAGTTGAATATGTAACATTCTTATTAGGTCTCCCCAATTGAACCAACCATACAGTTTAAAACAGATTCCAACAATGTGTACTTTACAATTAAATAATAAAATATCCCTAATCCAAAGCTAAGCTTTCTCACACCTGTCCTACTAACAGTGAATATTCACTATAAATGGATTCTAATAAGCTTCATAAATGCTTCAGAACAGAAAAAAAGTATGAGAAATTGGAGATATCTATCCCAAGAAACCAACAAAATGACCAGGTAGTTCTAGAGACAACAGGAATTTACTGACTTGAGAAATACAAAAATGGATGACTGGATCAAAAAGATGTGGTATATTTACACAATGGAATATTACTCAGCAATAAAAAGGATAACATCATGCCTTTCACAGCAACCCATGGATAGAGCTGGAAGGGATTATGTTCAGCTAAATAAGCCAGAAAGAAAAGAAAATTATTAAATAATTTCAAACAAACAAACAAAAAGAGAAAACAAACAAAAAGAGTCAGAAAAAAAAAAGTAGCCATAATAAAGTAAAAATCAAAATCATCAGGCAACTATTGATCAGAGACATTCTGTAGAAGAGGAGAAGGGAGAAGGACCAGGGTAGAGGTGGGAAGAATACAAGGGATATGGTGATGATGGTACATGGGTGAACTGGTGGTGGGAATTTCATGGGGAAACCATACATTGTATATAAATGAAGGATGATATAATGAATATATTAAAAAAATAAAAATACATAAGATAAAATTACTAAAGCTCTAAAAAAAAAAGAGAAATACAAAAATATTCTTGTATTTGTATAGCCATATTAAGGTCATACCATAAACAGTCAATCATTCTACAAGAGATGTTTCACCAAACGAACTATTGTTACAAACTATACTGTGTATCTCCTTACACCAGGGTCTTTTATTTATGTATATAAAATTCTTACAGATAAGGGCCCTTTCTGGTGGCGCAGCGAGTTAAAGCACAGCACTGAGAAGCTAAAACCACTTCCGCATGAATTCGATCCCCGCCTGCCCCGGAGGAGACCACATGGC
>NW_004567126.1:2675118-2700890 GCF_000260355.1 Condylura cristata | reverse complement strand
CTGCCTGTTCTGCTCCCCACTCTGTCTCTGGTGAAGCCTCTTGCCGCCCCTGAGCCTCTGACCTGTACCCAAGTTCTGTATGAATAAATAAATCTTTAAAAAAAAAAATTCTTACAGATAAAATTGCTATATTAAATGGTATGTCACATTTTTCTAATAAGAACTGACTGGTAGCTTTCTCAAAGGTTATGTCAAAGAATAATTCCACATCAAGAGTATCAGGGGGTCAATTTTTTCATTAACCAAAATTCAATATTAATAATCATTTTATGTTATTGAAGATCTTGGTTTATAAAAATAGGATATTTCAATCTTACTGTCCCAAGCATACTTAAACCCATCTTTGCCTGGTAAAATTTATGCCACAAAGTCCTCAAACATAGCTTTACCAACATAAATTTATTTGAACTATTTTTAAATTAATTTCATTATCTTTGAATAAAGAACATTCAGTTACCTGAAGACAAAAGGCTATTGATCATCTCCAAAAATGTAGGATGAACAAACTGATAGTCCTCTAGTAGTAAAACTACCTGCTGTGCTTCAATACCTGCAAGATGCAGCACCTACAAAATAAGAAAGTATGTTCTGGTTCCCTTCAAATATTTTGGCACAGTTAAAAACTTTATTTCTATATGTCATAAGTCACTGTATTTATTCATTCATTCATGTATATATATACCCATATAGGTCCTAAATAAATTCCATCCCTTTGTTTGTTTCATGTCCCAAATAGTGGGATTCCTGAGAGCAAGAAAACTTAACAGAAATTTTTTTCCTATGTGTATAGAGAAACAAAATTTTTTTAATAATCATGGGAAAAATTAAAATAAAGACTATGTTATAACAGACAAACCTAAAGATCTTTAAAAGCCTTTAGAAAAGGCTTTACACCAAATATAGTAAAATCTGGTGAGTAACTCACATGTTTGAGATCATTTTTGAACTGCTTCAGTTCATATCCTCTGGAAATTTTCGGAGAAAACAGCACCGCTCCATGCATGTGACTGACAAGAGAGGTGATGGTGCGGCGACCCACACCACTGCGTCCTGCCAGCAAAAGGGAGCCACCAGGGAAACTCAGGACTCGGTCTATCCTCGACATATATTCCAGGACTTCTTGGAAAAGTAAAATGTCTAAATTCTGATTATCTCGTCCATAATGAATAAGACCCTTTATAAAAAAACACACACCCACAATATTTTACAATATAAGCCATAGATTACCTATATGAAGATAATAAATTTTTAGTTCAAATTAATACATTTTACCAGTAGTTGCAAATCAAATCAGTGTTTAAAAACCAAAAGACAATCCCAAATCTCTGGAAACCTTGTGCTTAAAAAGCCTTGTGAGGGCCCTCCCTGGTGGCGCAGCGGGTTAAAGCACAGCACTGAGAATCTAAAGCCACTTCCGCATGAGTTCGATTCCCGCCTGCCCTGGAGGTGACCACATGGCGTGGCAGACCTCTCCTGACCCGCCCGCTGCTCCCCTCAGCAGTGTACTTCGTCGATCTGCCTGTTTTGCTCCCCACTCTGTCTCTGGTGAAGCTTCTCATCGCCCCTGAGCCTCTGGCCTGTACCCCAGTTCTGTATGCACAAATAAATAAATCTTTAAAAAAAAAAAAAGTCTTGTGAATTCTTGCCTTCTATACTGATTTGAAATCATTAAAACCACACACAAGTAGCATGGCCTACTAAGAACCATATGACAGGCTGAGGGATGAAAGAAGGCAGAATTCTAATAACAACTTACGACATTCCCAAACCTTGTAATAACCATTCTAGGCAAGTTAATCAGTTTACAGATCATGAAAAAACTTTTTGCTTTAAAATCCATACTAACCTCCAATGCTAATATTTTTTCAAAAAATCATATATGTTGCTATTTTTTCTTTACTGTATTGAATAATTAAACCTGAAAAAGAGATCTCTCTAGACATACACCTGAAGAGGCTGATCCTATACTTCTAAATCAGATATATTAACCCAAAATTACCTCAGTAAAACAAGCCTCGCTGGGATAGTGCCTATTCAGTGGATCAGAAAGCATCAATATCAAGTAGGAGTCTGCAAGAAATTCAAATTCTCTAGGCTACTAAATAAAACTTTTTCAAAATAGGACCTAGGAATGAGCATAATTTCTGGTTTTCCAAGAGATTCTGATGCTTTCTAAAGTTTGACACCACTGATTTAGGATGATTTTCCACTTAATATTAAGCCTCTATAGATACCTTCTTTAAACATGCATCCTGACAATTTTACGCATTTCTGCATAAGCACATGGGTATCTAGTTAGATCCGCTACAATTGACTAAATTCCTAAAGGATAAAGTAGCAATTCTTGCTCCACCTGCTTAAAAAGTCTGCAATAAATATATTTAATGACTATAAAAATAATCAAATCCTAAATCAAATTCTTCATTCATATTATACCTTTTTAATAACATCCTTGAGATCAGCAGAATTGAGTTTTCCAAGTGGTTTCCCATGTGGAGGCAGTGGTTGTCCTGGGACTGCCCTTGTTCCTGAATGTCGTGCTCCCCATGTAACATAAAAACTACCTATAGAAAAAAACATATTTTTGTTTTATATGTTATTTGTAATGGGAGCATCAGTAAACACCAAATCATATTTTAGCTAATTAATCCAACTAAGGTCATCCCCAGCAAAGCAAAAATACTTAAATTACTTCTATTAATTACCATAGCGAACTACTATAAGGGAGTCTGAAAACACCAAACTCTAGAGAAACTCAGATAGCCATTAAGACATAGATACTATCTCATGTCCAAAGGATATGCCAGTTTTTATTGCAGAGATACTTTATTTTCAGACAGAGAAACATGGAATCACTGAAGAACCAAAACCTTTTCATACTAAGCCATGAAAACTATAGGCCACGATCACATAAGCCCACTTTGAAAATCCAGTCCACTTAGAACTATTTCTAGGCTTCTTTCAGCATTTCATACAGTCTTAAGTTCTCAATTCCTATTCCAAAATGCAAACTGCACCTAGGAAATCACCTTCAAGATTCCCTCTGGCTTATGCAATAAGCCAGAACAATACCAACTCTAGAAAAGTTCAATATGTAGAATGTGTTAATATGATGTTTTGAAACCTAGTTTTATACTCTAAAAGAATAGAAACTCATTTTGTAGCTTGAAAGATTTATTAGAAAATATTTGAGGTCCTCCCTGGTGACACAATGGGTTAAAGTACAGTACTACAAAGCTAGCTGCAACTGCTTCAGCACGAGTTCAATCCTGGGCTAGGAAAGTGACCCACAAAGCACTAGACTTCCTGTCTTGCCTACTGCTCCCCTCAACAGTGTGCTGTGTCTCTGGTGAATCCTCTCACCAGCCCCTATACCTCTGGCCTGCATCCCAGTTCTGTATGCACAAATAAATGAATCTTTAAAAATAAAAATTTCATATTATGGTCTTTTTTTTTTTTTTAAAGATTTATTTATTTGTGCACACAGAACTGGGGTACAGGCCAGAGGCTCAGGGGCGGTGAGAAGCTTCACCAGTGGGGAACAGAACAGGCAGGTCGACGAAGTACACTGCCTGAGGGGAGCAGCGGGCAGGTCAGGAGAGGTCTGCCACACCATGTGGTCACCTCCAGGGCAGGCGGGAATCGAACTCATGCGGAAGCAGCTTTAGATTATCAGTGCTGTGCTTTAACCTGCTGCGCCACCAGGGAGGGCCATGGTCTTTCTTTTTTATCAAAGGCGCTTACACTGTGATTTTCATATTGCATGCATCACTCAGACAACTTTTCAAAATGTAAAATGGTTATTAAGCAGTAATACAGCAAATGTGATGAAGCTGTTTGACTTAATGATGTTATGCTGCGCTTCTAACAAAGGAGAATCTGTTAACATGAGTATGTAAAGGTCTATGCTGTTTACATAATAAGAAGTAATGACAATGGCCAGTACTTTTAATCAAAAGAGTAATTTTAGTCATCATAGTCAAATGTGGATTTTTCTCAATGATATTTAAATTTCATGTATAGGTATTATTTTAAAAATTTTAGTAGAAAAATCCTGAAGGAAATAAAATTTTGAATTGTAAATATAAAATGGTTTGCCCTGGGCCCTCCCTGGTGGTGCAACAGGTTAAAGTATAGCATAATGAAGCTATCTGAAGCCACTGCAGCATGAGTTTGATCCCCGACCAGAGAGGTGACCCACATGGAGAGGCAGACTTCTCCTGACCTTCCCGCTGCTCCCCTCAGCAGTATATTTCAGTCAATCTGCCTGTTCTGCTCCCCACTCTGTCTCTGGTGAATCCTCTCACCCCCTGAATCTTTGGCCTGTACCCCAGTTCTTGTATATATAAATAAATAAATCTTTAAAATAATGGTATGTCCTTTAAAAAAACAATTAAAATGATGTCCAATGATACAGATCACAGTTCTGCAAAGTTTTTGTGTAACAGGTCACATAATAAATACTGCAGGTTTTGTGTACACAAAAAAAAAATAAATAAACAATGGTATGTCCTAACCCCCTTTCTTTCAAGGAAACAATTATTGTCATTATATTATGTTTGTGCCATGCTTGTTGAAATCTTGGAAAAAGGAGCAGTCCCCTTAGTAAAAATAACATGAACATCATTCAGAATTCTAGATTGTTTAGAAATTTGAAATCATATTACTAGTAGGAAAAATAATCTTTAAAGTTCTCACAAAGTTATAAATTTACATACATTCTATAACTGTATTACCTGCCATATTGTCTAATATATCTGAGCCCCAATCTCCTTGAAACACAGATGTTAAAATGCTGTCAAACAGATGAAGCTCCTTTGCACCAACAATTTTGTCACGAAATAAGCGCCGTGCTTCATATGCTACAATTTCTAACACGTAATCTAGTGGGTGGTTTGAGGATCCTAAAAAAAGAGAAATTCTTTAATAGTAATAAAAATCAATTGACTTTAAAATGGTCTGTTTCAATATAAGAAGAAGAAATAGATAAGAGTCTACATACCATAATTTTGGCATCAGACAAACAGAAAAAAAAGGGAAGAAAATTAAAATTAATTTTATTAATGAATTAGTACTTGCTTCGATGATTTAAAAGTTATACTAATCACTATTATTTCTAGCTGCTCAAAAATACATAAATCCAAAAATCATATTAAACATGATTTTGCTACGTCATTATCTCATTTTTCCATAAAATCAAGTTTTAATAGGATAATCACATATAGTTTGAAAGAAGAAAATGTAGTATCTTAAATTTAAATATTAATGTCTAAGTATACTGTCAATATTTAACTTTAATATTAGTATATTAGAATTTTTAAATACCATAATTAGTTGCAGTATAACTTACCACCGTTTACAGGTTAATATACAACACAAAAACATACACAAACACAAAAACAAAAACAAAGACATGCTGTGACATTCTAAAGAAAGATAAGTGCTTTGAAATCAGGAAAGCAAACTTACCTCCTTCCAAATCATATCTAAATAAGCCAAGAACCCACTGAGTAAGAATGCAAGGAGTAAAGAAATAGTGACTATAATCATCAACAGTAAATTTGGCCCGCACCTGAAAATGAAAATAAGTAATCAGTCTACTCAAATATTTCATCATGCTATGAATTTTAGTCAAATTATACAGGAATGCCAATTCTAGCAGTAGAGGGAATTGTATTTCAATATAGCTGCCTTTACTATCCTGTACATTCATGCACTTTAAAACATTATCTAAGAAGAGTTCGTAAACTTCAAAAGTGGCAAAAAAAAAAAAAAAAAAAAGAACAGTTAAAAGCCTCAGTTTATGGCCCTCCCTGGTGGCGCAGCGGGTTAAAGCCCAGCACTGAGAATCTAAAGCCACTTCTGCATGAATTCGATTCCCGCCTGCCCTGGAGGTGACCACATGGTGTGGCAGACCTCTCCTGGCCCGCCCACTGCTCCCCTCAGCAGTGTACTTCATCGATCTGCCTGTTCTGTTCCCCACTCTGTCTCTGGTGAAGCCTCTCACTGCCCCTGAGCCTCTGGCCTGTACCCCAGTTCTGGAAGGACAATAAATAAATCTTTAAAAAAAAAAAAAAGCCTCAGTTTATGGAAAGGAATTCAAAAAATATTAACCTAAACTTTATGAAACAGTAGTTACAATTTCAAGGCACACAGAAGGTTAGATTTCTAATGGGGGGAACCACAAAGCTACTTATGTTTAAGGAGTTACTGCATTGTAACAAGTCATTGTGCCTCTCTTCAATATATTAAACTGAGAACCTACCCCCCTCTCTTTATGGATGGAGCTATTCTTATTCTGAGCTTGAGAACCTCTTGTATCCACGTTGTTCTCCAATATTAGAAGAAGCATCTTCTACAAACACTTAAATAATTTTGATGTACTTTACTTAAGAAGAACTTCATCTTCATCCACTTTGTACGTATTCATTTCACAAAACTCAGATTTTACCTCCTTATAACAACTACTGCTTATGAAATGCTATTCACTTCCTCTCTATGCTATCTCTGTGACTTATACATGCTGATATTGTGGCACTTATCACACTCCATCATAGTTCATTAGATGACTAGGTCACTCATTAGGGTGTCAAATTCCAGCAACAAGGTCAATCACCTCTGCATCCCTAGGACAGCACTGGCAAGAGAAGATATTAAAAAAAAAAAATCTTCTGATTCTTTAATGTGTATGTTCAACTATCTTCTCCATTTTATCATGGAACAGCACTTAGTTATTCCCTCACAGGTTATAGGGAAAAACATATCAGAGATTAATCCGAGGTTGAAGACTAAAAGAAGCCAGAAGGATCTTGTTCTGAAAAGAACGTGAATTCCATTCTAACTATACTAAATTTGAGCTGACAACAAAATAACCATCAACTCAATTCGTTCATTTAATATTTATTGTGTATGAAAAAAGAAGAGGGGATACAAAAGTGAATAAAGTATGGAGAGCATTTACCCTGACAGAGCTTATCTTCCAGAAAAAAAGTTTAATAAACTACAGGAAAGTATTACCACAGGTCAGGATTAAAGGACAGTGATACTACTAGACATGAAATGACAATATAAATATCACATACATACATACCTGCTCATAAACTTGTACCATAGATCCTGCTAAGAGATAAATTTTTGATGAAGAACCCCAAATAGAATGATTCTTCAGATTTTTATGGAGTACTGGTTCCAAATATGCGCCATAAATTGTCTGTAATTGCTCTCTTTCTGGATAACTACAAAGGGCATATAAGAAAGAGGAAAGCTGGAATAAATCAAATTATAACTTAATCTTTTGTAGCACCACACATTTTTTATTTTATTTTATATATTTTTATATTATTCTTCATATTGTTCATTTTTTCATCTCAATTGTAATCCCTGTGGACTTGCCACCACCACTTCATCCATGTGCCATTACTGTAGTCCCATGTGTTCTTCCTACTCCCGTTTTGGTCTTGTTCCCCTCTCCTCCCACATAGATGTCTCTGATTTATAGTTGTAAGTTGATGTTCTTTTTTATTTTATTACAATTACTATATGGATGGTTTCACTCATAGCAGGAGTGTAAGGGATCAGGGAAAAAATAGAGAGAGATACGTAATTGTAATAACTTACAATCTTAATGTAAAGTCACAATAGTGGCTTTCAAAGTGTGCTGCTCTGAAACTTGATATGTCCAAGGCTTACCCAGGGGCTAGGCAAGATTCAAGAACTCTTTTCCCACTTCAATCAAATTATATACCTGATAATCTGTATTCAAATACTGAGGGGGTGGGGGAGATTTAGTCCTAATATAAGGTTCCAATAATATTACTTAAAAACATAATTGTTCAGAAACCCACTGCTCTTTAAAAAAAATTTCTAAACAAAAGAAGTTACACTTAAGAAGCAGCATTTTGAGTTAAATATAGCGTATATACAGCAGCAATCCTACTCATAGCTATAAAAGTAGAACTAATACAATAAATCAAATCAATCTGTTTCCCCCAGACCAACACTTATTTCAATATATTTCAATTGATGTCTTACAATATTTCTGAAAGAATAAAGTTAATAGATGACCAGCAACTAGCAAAAAATAAAAAATAAAAAAAATAAGATTTTTGTAAGGCAAATTTTAACATACACAGCAAAAACCCTAAAATTCCAGAGACCCTGTAACAATTATAAACAGTGGAAATGAATGCAAGAGGATTAATATTATCAATCATGAAAATGATCTAATTCTACCTCATTCAGATTTAAACTCTCCTTTTAATTATCTTCATAACTTGATATCTTTTTCGTTTTTGAAATCAGAAAAACTTAAATATACAGGATCCCTGATTTTAGAACAGAGACAATACCAAACAGTTCAGTTTTATGTCTTAAAAAATTTCTAATATATGATGCTTTAATTAAAGCCTCTATCGGTTTAAACTATTGCTTACAGTTTGAGAAGGGTGGGAGAAAAAAATCAAAGCTTAACTTTTATTCATTTTATAGTCTCCACTTTGGAATATAAAAACATTAATGGATGCCTTTAAATAAAATATGATAATCTAGAAAATATCTCCTCAGGCCAACAAAAAATAAATAAATAAACAAAAGAAAGTAAGATACATACTCAACAGCACAAAGACGAACAATTGAAGTAAATCTGGTAGTAAGCTTATGTCTCCCCAGTCTTCCTCCAGCTGACATAGAGGCAACAATTTGAATATTTTCTAAACCAACCCATTCCAAATTTTCATCATAAAATCCTTGATATGTCAATACCTATTTGAAAATAAATATATTTTAAATGGTTATCTTTTAGATATTGTATTCATGACGTGTTTTCTCATAAAATTCAATTGTTTTCAAAAGCAAACACCATCCTCTATTAAACTCAAGAATTTAAGACTGAAATGTGTTTTAAATTCTTATATTACTGAAAAATACTACTCAAGGGTCCATGATTGAACATTTTAAAGTAGTTTTCTCTCTAACAAACATTAAAATCCTGATGATAGTATAAAGCCACCAGAAATTAAGGAAAAAAGTGACAGAAATCAGGAAAAATATAAGGGGAATGTCAATTTTATAAGTTATAAATAATTTATAATGTCATTAAAGCTAAATTTGTAACATATTCACCTTAAGCTCTAATTTACAATTTCAGATTTCTCATGAGATATAAATCACACAGAGAAATAAAATATTCCACACTGACTGAGAACATATGGTCTCAAATCCTTGCACAGACAAAGAGGGAGACTCATGGCCTAGAGAAGCCAGAAAGGGGCATGACCAAGGCTATATAGCTGTCAGAAGAATATCTAAAAAAATTTTAAAAACTTCCCATGTCAGCAAGATCCTCAGCTTCTACGTTCGTCCTTATTTTGAGAACACAGGGCAGATAATAAGTGTAAGTATATACCACTCATTTTGTGATGTATCATCTAATGTAAAACTAACTTCTAAATGGATAGAAAGCAAAGAAAGTAACCCTGGAGCAAGACTGAGGCTAGAGAAATGGGACCCTAAAGAGGAAAAGCCAAAAAGTTTAATCAGATGAAATTCTTTCCATTTTTATAGAAACACTTCAGTGATAAAACCCACCTGTTGCAGGAAAGCCACCAAAGTGCTTGTTCCCCATTTATCCAGCTTCGGTAGGTTGATATCTTTTAAATACAAAACAAGTCGCTCACAATCTTTTGGTCTGTACACTCGACCTGTGTTGGTGCTAATTACCATGCAAGTCTGGCTCAGCTTCTGTAGAAGATGCCTGGATGTAGTTTGTGCACTGCAGTGAACTGTAGCAATCTGAGTAGACCGGAGCTGGGAAAAGGCATATCTGAGCAGCATTCTGGAGAGATGTAAGACATTTGACTTTGATAACACAACCAATAAAATATCCTTATATCAACATAAAACTTCTGTTTTACAAATATATCCATTTCTGAATTATGTATGTTACTTAAGGGCAAAGTAGTAAATATTATATGGTTTCCTTAGTTAGTTAAAGTTTAATAAGGTTTCCTTTCTAACTTTATGGACTGGTAAAAAATAAAGCCATACTTTGAGGCTTTATTGGAGCTCTGCAAAAAAAAAAATATATAAATAAATAATAATCCTCATAGTTAGCACAAATAAATTAGTTTTATAAAATATATGTAAAAGACACCAACTCTCTAAAAAAATAAAAGACACCAATTCTTTTTCATTTGAAATAAATAGGTAAAGATATTAAAATCTCCATTTAAAAAATTATATTATATAGAGTTTTTATACTATAAAGTCAAACATAATACATGACTCCTTTATTTTATGAAATTACATTCAATAAGTTCTAAAAATGGTTGAATTCCACTTAGTTAAAAGGTTTTTTTAATTGTTAACATCGAGTCATTTTTATAACTAAACAAATAGCAATTTATAGATATATCTAAGACATTTTTTTTATTGTGATTGTATGCACAGATTATTTTTAAGAGTATTTCCTCATATTGCTACCTTTCCTTTAGAAAACACATAAACTGACAGAGAAAAGGATATATTCCAAACTATCATAATAGTATTTTTATAAGTAGTAATAATAAAAGAGTCTTCCATGCAAACTTCAATGTTGCTTTAACCAAAGAAAGGTAACAAAAGCTGGTAACATGATTTAGGAGGATAGGTGAGAATAAATCCACAATGGACACTTCCATCAACATTTCCTTGCTCTTACCCTTTGCCACATCCTTCTGGTCCCACAAGAATAAATGGCTGCTTAGTATGAGAACTTAACCAAGGTTTGACGTAATCTAGACCTCGCTGCATGTCAGGAGTTTGAATGACGGGGAGAGTCTGTCCATTACTAAAATCATCAGCAGTTAAGTTTTCTGGCTTCTTCAGCATATAAGATGCTAACTGCCCTCTACTTAAGTCATAGTAGGTGTCCATTGGCTTGTGGGAGTCTGGAGGTGATTCCCGTGCCCAGTTAAAAACCTGAAGAGGGAAAGGTGCAGAGAGTTAGTATCTGAGATAAATCTGAATCACCTTTCTTCTGAAATTTGATAAAAGAATGCCTGTTTAGGCCTTCCCTGGTAGCACAAGGTTTGTTAAAGCACAGCACTATAAAGCTATCTGTGGTCACTGCAGCATGAGTTCAATCCCCACTCGGGGAGTGACCACATGGGGCAGAGGACCTCTTTTGTCTCGCCCACTGCTCCCCTCAGCAGTGTATTTCAGTCAATCTGCCTATTCTGCTCCCCACTCTACAAGACAACAGAACAGACATGGAAAGGGAAACAAAAAAAATGATGGGCTGATGGCATAAAAGCAGAAACAAAATAGCCAAGCTCTCTGACTAAAAAGGAGAAGAATGGAAATAGCACATTCCCTGATTTCAAATTAAACACAGACCAATAGAATCAAATAGAAAACACAGAAATAAACTCACATCTTTATAAACAACTAATCTTTGACAAGGGTACAAAGAATAAGCAATGCAACAGGATAGTTTGTTCAATAAATGGTGCTGGGAAAACTAGTCTACTACATGCAAAAGAATGAAGCTAGACTACTACCTCACACCATGCACAAAAGCCTACTCAAAATGGATAAAGGCTTGGACATAAGACCTGAAACTGTAAAATATATAGAAGAAAATATAGGCAAAATATTACATGACATACATCTTAGTAACACCTTTAAAGACACATCCATCAAAGCAAAGAAAGTTAAGGGAAAGATAAACTGAGATTATATCAAACTAAAAGGCTTCTGTTCAGCAAAAGAGACAAGACTTAAAACAAAGATACACCCTGATTAGGAAAAAATTTCTGCACACAATATAGCTGATAAGGGACTGATCACAGAAATCTACAAAGAGATCACACAACTTAACAAAACAAAATAAACACTTCTGTCAAAAAATGGGCAGAACAGCTAAAAAGACACATCTCCAAAGGGAAACACAAATGGCCAATGGATATATGAAAAAAAGTTCAACATCACTTATAATCAAGGAAATGCAAATCAAAACCACAATGAGATACCACCTTAGAGCAATGAGAATATCACACATTAAAAAAAAAAAAGCAGTCAGGGCCCTCCCTGGTGGTATAGCGGGTTAAAGCACAGCACTAAGAAGCGAAAGCCACTTCAGCATGAGTTCAATCCCCACCCTGGAGGTGACCCACATGGTGCGACAGACCTCTCCTACCCTCCCAATGCTCCCCTCAGTAGTGCACTTCATCAGTCAGCCTATTGTGCTCCCCACTCTGTCACTGGTGAATCCTCTCACTGCCCCTGTGCCTCTGGCCTATAGCCCAGTTCTGTATGCATAAATAAATCTTAAAAAAAAAAAAAAGTGAGCAACAAATGTTGGCAAGAATGTGGAGAAAAAGAACTTTGCTACACTGCTGGTGGGAATGCAAACTGCCAACCACTAAGGAAAACTGTGTGGAGGTTTCTCAAGTACTAAAAATTAAGTTTTCATATGACCCAGCAATTCCACTCCTAGGGATCTACACAAAGCACACAAAATATTAATTCAAAAGGACACCTGCACCCCTATGTTTACTGCAGCACTATTTACAATAGGTAAGAGAGGGAAACAACCTAAATGCCCAAAAATAAGTGACTGGATCAAGAAGACATGGTCTATATACCTACTAGAATACTATTCAGCAATTAAAAAGGATAAACTCATGTCATTCTCAGGATAGAGCTAAATGGGATTGTGCTCAATGAAATAAGCCAAAAGGAAAAAGAAAAATATCTGATAATTTCATTTATAGGAGTACTGTAGAGGAATCAAATAAGGGATCAGGAAAAATACATATCAATAATATAAAGTAAAACAAAATTGCAGACATTCTGCAAGCAAGGGGAGGAAAAGAGGTCAAAACATGGGAGAGAAGATCACAAGAGATTGCAGTGATGGCTTGCGGGTAAATTAGTGGTGGGGATTTTACAAGGAATACACCTAAAAGAAGAAAGTATACATGCACACATTATACAAAAATGAACAATTACTTAATTTTTTTAAAAAAGATAAAAATTAATAAAAAGAAGAAACAAAATGGTAGAAAGGCAGGAACATAATATTGGTCCCAACCAAGAGGAATTCATAATTGTTCAATTACTTCAACAGAACAAACAGAAGAAATGCCTTAATATGTAAAATTCAGCTTTTTAAACAACTTGACTAGAACACACCTTGAAATTTTTTTAGTCTCTTTTAAAAAGACTATATAATTATTAATCCATCTCAGCTTTCCTTATTGTTAAAAATACTCTGATTAAACAAATAATTACAAAAAAATATCTTAAGATCAAAAATTAATTAAATAATTACAATATTCAAATGGTTAAGATTCCACAATGGTTAACATGAAAGATATGGTCTAAATTGTAACCTATTGAAACCTAATTGTATAAAATACCAATAATATAAATTATCATAAACTAGTTCAAAGAAAAGAATGTTATAATAAATGTGTTTATATGTAAATCTATAAATATATTTTTCTCTATTAAAAATTTAATGTCAAAATTTACAAGCTCTATAAAAATAATAAATCACTATATTTGGGCAGTTAAGAAAAAAATGAAAATTAAAGAAATATGTTGACTTAATTTAGGTTTTAAACATATATTACCTCTTTAGTGAATTCCAGACGTGATTTCATATTCAGATTCCCGCCAAGCCCCCTTGTGAGATTAATAATAAATTGATCATGATCTTTGCAACAATGTAGATGAGATAAACCATTCATCACAGTTCCAACCAAACTGGTTTCTACCACATAGTCATTCTGTTGATTAAAATCCATGATAAAAACAAAATATTAGCAATTTAACTTATATCAACACACATTCCTGTTCACACAGATTTCCAAAGATTATTTTTAAAATCATCCCTAGATTAAAGTTGTAGAAAGTTCATTTAACTTATATGTGCAAATTGTGAGAACAAAAAAACAACCATGAAAGCACAGTTATATATTTCTATCTTTAACTTTATCAAGTTGTGATAACAGCTACAACTCCACAGAGCATAGTGAGAAAAGGTAACTAGAAGCAAGGTCTCAATGCCTCTGGAAAAGGCAACAATTCAGGTAACATCTGAAGGATGTCACAAGTTGAGACTAATGCACAGGCAAAGGTAAGCCATTTGAGTGGTTAAGAAAATACAAGAGTGGCTGAATCAGCAAAGGAAGGAGGGTTTAAGTCAGAGAGGCTGGCAAGAGTCAAAATGTAGACTTGTATAGGCCATGGTGAGAAGTAAAAATTTTAATTTCACTGCCTTTAAAGTGTTTTTAATTAAAATAAACCAATATTCATTGTTTAAAAAAAATCTGCAAGGGCCCTCCCTGGTGGCGCAGCGGGTTAAAGCACAGCACTGAGAATCTGAAGCCACTTCCTCATGAGTTCAATTCCCACCTGCAGCCTGCCCCGGAGGAGACCACATGGCGAGCCAGACCTCTCCTGGCCCACCCGCTGCTTCCCTCAGCAGTGTACTTCGTAGATCTGCCTATTCTGCTCCCCACTCTGTCTCTGGTGAAGCCTCTCACCGCCCCTGAGCCTCTGGCCTGTACCCCAGTTCTGTATGCACAAATAAATAAATAAATCTTAAAAAAAAAAAAAATCTGCAAAATAAAATACTTTGAAAAGCATAAAGAAATGGGAGGAAGAAAGTGGGAGATGGGTAGAAATGCAGCTGTTTAGGTCATGTGAAAGGTGCCAGGCTTTAAAGGTAAGATAAAGGAAACCCACATAATAGCTTCTAGATTGATTTGTTAGTGTAATACAAGACTAAAGCTCTAAATTATAAGTAAAGCTGATCATTTGACTAGAGCAGCCATTATGGTTATATGCTTCAGAATATAGTGAACAAAGTAAAGGACAAAAAGAAAAAACTCAACATATAAAAAAAGTAACTCAATGCAGAATCAGCTTTTCTAACTAAATCTCTGGTATTCATTTAATGGATAGCAATTTGGTCATCATCTCTCAAATCATAAACTTCTATATATCAATATTATTACTCCATCTAATGCTATACATTCTAACATTAACAGCATGCATATAGATGACCTCACGCTATTTTCATTAGAGAGAATTATTAGGCTCTGTATGTTTTATTTTAATGAAATAAAAACATATTTGCTGAAATGTGCTGCAATGTAGACATGAGGTATTTAATTTTGTACCTATGTCCTTATTCACTCATTACTCTGTCTGTGATTACCATACTAGGCTCTGAAGATACAACCAGGAATAAGACAAGCAAGGTCCTAGTCCTCAAGATGGTTACAGTTGAAAGACATACTACTATAGAAGCACAAGCTCAGACCGAAAGCTGGCAGTTCTTTCCCTGAGACTTCCAAAGAATCTATCTCATTTACACCATTTAATCACAAATTCTTAGTTTCCCATCTTTCAAAAATTGAGGACATAAAGACTGAGAAAATTAAATGAGATATTCATTTCTATACATGTCTTGCTCAAAAGTCTTGCTCTGAAAGTATTGACCTCTAAAGCAAGCTCAGATTAACAGATACTATTAAAAAATTCACTTATATTTTTGTCCATTTGTTGACCTTTCATAAAAATAAAGACATAAAAGAAAAACTAATAAAATGGAAAAAATTAAGTTTAAATAGCTGAAAACCCTTACATGCAAAACATTTACTCATGCTTCAAGTTCAAAATTAGGTATGACCTCACTCGTATCTCTTCTAGAAGACAAGAATATACTCTTCATTCTGCTATAGTGTGATTTTTTTTCTTACATGTTATTTTCTTCCATCAGGCAAACCTTTCTCAATAAAAGGGATTGTGTATATTTTGATATATATTAAATACTCAATATTTTTGTTGAAAAAATCTTTCAATAATATTACAAGTAATTCAACATCCTTTTTCAACTTTAGTTAAATAGCTATAATACTTTTAAAAACAGTATTGTTTCTAGCATAATATATGTAGGTATCTAATGACATAGTAAAATATGATAGCAGGTGGCTTTGTTAATAAAAATTAGAAAGTCACTCCAATATTTAAAGTTGTAGGTTAAGCAATGCAAATAACTGCTTATAGAATAAAAAGTGTCTTATAGAAATAACAAGTTATGCTATGAAATCTAGAAGGTCAGCAATGAAGACAGCTGCCTCTCACTCCACCCCATTTTCCAGCAAAACTCCACTGAAAATCTATAAGGTGACATATATGTAACATCATGTGTAAGCACTATTCTCAGTTATCATACCTCCTGACAAAATGGTTAGCCATGAAAAAATAAGCTTAACTTACCTGCTTTAGAACCCACTGTAAAGCTTTTTCAAAATAATCTCCAACCCAGTTTTCAAGATTATTTCTGTATTTAGAAGGCTGATTCCTCAACCAAGATTTTATCAGAGAGTTAATATCTGTCTCTTCATCACTGAAACAGATTAACACAAACACATTAGAAATTAGTAGCAAAGAAAGTGCAAATCTGGGGCCCTCCCTGTGCCACAGTGGGTTAAAGCTTATAACTGTGAGGCTGTCAGAAGCCGCTGCAGTACTAGTTTGATCTCTGACCAGCGAGCTGACTCACATGATGTGGCAGACCTCTCCTGGCCTGCCCACTGCTCTCCTCAGCAGTGTCTTTAAGTAGATACTGCTCTTCACTCTGTCTCTGGTGAATCTTCTCATCCCCACACCTCTGGCCTGTACCTTAGTTCTTGTATGCCTTTTTTTTTTTTTTTTAATTGTAAATTCAGGCTCTCTCTGGTGGTGCAATGGGTTAAAGCACCACAATATGAAACTCACTGAAGCCACTACAGCACAAATCCTATTCCAGGCCAAGGAGCTGACCCAAATGGCCTGGCAGACCTCTCCTGGCCAGCCCCATCAGCAGGTGTATTTCAGTAGATCTGCCTGTTCTGCTCCCGACTATGTCTCTGGTGGATCCTTTCACCCACACCTCTGGCCTATACCCCAGTTCTGTAAGCATAAATAAATAAATCTTTAAAAAAATTGCAAGTTCATTTTCAAATTGCTGTTCTTTATACTATACATATATTTTATCTTCTAATAAACTAGAGTTGACTTCAGTTGCATTGATATATGCATGTGTATATATAAAATTCTTTTGTGTATATAAACACACATATAGGTACATAATACATACACTTCATTTTCTATAAAATAAATAAGTTTCATCTATAAATAAAAATGAATTAAATAATTATATATCTACAGATTAGCAAAATAGTGGTATAAACCCTTCCTACTCAAAATAAACCTACTAGAAATACAGAATCCCAAGTCCCCACCCCATCCACCAACATATTATAAAAATATTTTCATTTTAATAAAATCCTTGGAGATTAAAATGTATATTGGAATTTAAGAAGCAATGCAGGCTCAATGCAACTCTTTAAAAATATGTATTTCTTTTTCTCTGTCCCATAGAGGGTTAACTACTAAAGTTCCATGGCACTATTAAAGCTTGAAGATCCTCTGAAATTAAAATATAATTGTTTGAACAACTGAGATGGAAAAAGGCACAAAATAATATAAAAATAAACTATCACATTAAAATAAAAAAATAATTGTTTTAGCAAAACACTTATGAGTAATATTCAATGATTGAAATTAAATATTGATAAATTATTCATAATTATAGAATAGATTCTAGAAAATTACCTAAGGAAAATCATTCCCATTCTAGATATTGTGGCTGGTGAGGCACAACTTAAATCATGAGTTTCAAATACAAAGTTAACATTTGGACCAAACTGAATTCTTTCTCCACTGGGCATAGTGAGTAGTCGATTATCATCCAGAACAGAATTCAGAGATTCTATCCATTCAGGGTCAATATCACCATCACAGATTATCCATGAGGTGACATCTATTCAAACCAAAAAAAAAAAGAGAGATGAAACAAAAAATATATATGCAGTGATAACAATTAGTAATAAAATAGTTATCTCTTATTTTTAAGAGCTGATTTTCATAAGTAGTATAATAAGAAAGCTAAAAATAAAGCAAGAAGTCAAATAAGTTGAAAGTTTTCATGTGAATCCCTCCTACAAATGTGCTGGAGAACCAATGGCAAAACAGGCTGAGCTGGCCAATGACAGTTCCGTACAAACTGATGTTTTGTTTATCTGCTATCATACAGACTGGTGATTTCACCATAAGAAAACAAGGTTTATAAGAACCAGATATTTCTACCACAATAACATTATGAGATATTTTTCAGACCCATATTTCCTATGATGACATAAAATGTATGAATGCTTGCTATATGTTTATCTTTTAGAAAATACAGAAAACCCACTTTTTAGTGATCTCCTAAGAGATCTGGAATAAATGAGAAGGTGGCTTCAAATAGGAAAATCAGTAAACAAGTTGAGTGCTTGAGCCTTTTTGGAGACAGTCATTGTTATCTCTCCTTCCTAAGACTATTTCCAAATTGCACTTGAACCTTTGAAACAGTTTAAAGAGGAATATACTACTAATAAAAGCATGGGAAATAAATATAGATAATGTTTAATCTCTCTCTTTTTTCTTTTTTGTTTTGGTGTGATGTTAATCACAACACTGAAAATTAAGAGATTGTATTCAACATTGCCTCCCAACTTTCTTAGGAAAGTTACAAACATTTTACTCATTAGTCTAAAAAATATTATTATTAATGAAATGATGATATAATTTGGGGGCATCCTGGTGATGCAGGGGTTAAAGATTCAGCACTATCAAGCTACTGCCAGCCACTGAAGCATGAGTTCAGTCCCCAGCCATGAAGCTGACCCAGATGGCACAGCAAGCTCTCTCCCATCTTGCCCAATGTTCCCCTCAGCAGTGTATTCCACTAAATCTGCTTGTTCTGCTCCTCACTCTGTCTCTGATGAATTTTCTCACCCCACCCTCTGGCATACACACCACCCAAGTTCTTCTATGTAGAAATAAAAATAATAAATCTTTTTAAGAATCTTGTACTTATGCGGCATCATGATATCAAATCAGCAAAGATTTCAAATTTATTCGGCAAATTAATCCAATGCTAAATTACAATTTATCTAGATTACTGAATTTCTATTATTACAAAAGCTGCTATATAGCATACATCAATATTCGAGAACATCTTGAGCCTCTTCAAAGTAAAATTCCAATGTACATCATCAGGCAGTTATGGTAATAAGACTTGATACGAACAGCACTTCAAAGAAGTTACTTTCTTTAAAAATTATTAAGTAAAAAAAATGAATCACCCAGCAAAGACCAACCTTGAGGTTCTCGAACTACTTGGCGAGCACTATTTGTCAAAACACCATCAGACCATTCCCTTGTGTCCATGTCAATATGGCCCAGTAGTTGGTGTCTAGGCATAGCTTTGGGATTCATAGTATATTGCTTCACCACTTTGCCAATTTTACAAAGTGCCGCCCTTAACATTCTCCAAAGAGTTGATTTTCCAGCACCACTTGGGCCAACAATAACTACTCCCATCCGCTGACATAGTTGTTCATGCAGTTCTAAAGCCTTTTTTATCTAGCAGAAAAAAAATAAAATAAAACAAAAACACATACCCACACAAGATTTATAGTGTTTGATCACATTTCTTCTCTCATTCTATAATAGTTTTTCTATTTCAAATATGTAAATTAATATTTGGTTTCTTTAGTGAAAGATAAAGTCTTAAGTAAAAGGTTACTTAAATAAATATGAATATATTTAGACCTTTAATCTACCCAAAGTACACAAAAATAATTCAAGTAGCAACCTGCTCTCCTATGTTCACTGTAGTACTATTTACAACAGCTAAAATATGGAAACAACCTAAATGCCCCCAAACAAATGACTGTATCGAGAAGATGTACTATATATACATAATGGAATACTACCCAGCAATCAGAAATACTAAACATTCCATATGCAGCAACATGGATGAAACTGCAAGGACTTATGCTCAGTGAAGTAAGCCAGAAGGAAAACGAAAAAGATCAGATGGCTTCATTTTTAGGAGGAACATAAGGAAACCATAAAAGAGGTCAGGGGAAATAAAGACAAAACTAGCAAACAAATTATAAATCAGAGACATTCAGCAGGGGAAGGGGAGGGAGAAGAATGAAAATGGGAGGTTAGAGCACAAGAGTCCATGGTGATGGTTCATAGGTTTCTTGGTGGTGGGAATTTTATGGGGAAAACACCTGAGAGGGGAAATCAAATACTACAAATGTGAACAATGTAAAAGTATATAAATAAAATGAAAAAAATATATATAGGATTTTATATTTCTTTAACAGTAGCAATAAGGAGAGTGACATTATCAACATAGCTGAGAAGGGACACAGGGATTAAATTATCCCATAAAAATATCTGATAGGGAGTGACTAGACTATGGTGATGGCATACAGGTGAACTGGGGGTGGGAAGTCCAGAGGGATTACAACTGAGACAGAAAAAGGGCACAAAATGACGTAAAAATAAACTATTATATTATTTTTTAAAAATCTGATAGGGAGATATAACAGCAATATCTTGATAGATTTGGACACAGTAGACAGAATTGGTGGCACCTGTGTTCCACGCTGACTGCCAAGGTAATTTGAAAAGATGGGGAGGGAAGAGAATAAATCATCGGAACCCTCTCCCCTCACCCACCTGACACAAGCTATGCAATTTCTATCGACTGACAAATTCTGGATAGAAAAGGAAAAGCTCTGAAAAATCAGAATTTCCATGCTAACTTATGTTATGACCTCCCCTTTTTGTATAATCATAATGTCAAAATATTCTGAGCAACCTTCAGTTTACAACTGGATTGCCTTAGCCTCATAAGGCGCTGCCTGGCCCAAACAAGCAAGTGCTGCACCAGGGTGAGAAATTCCTTTTGAAGTCAAATAATTTTACTATTGGCTGATTAATAAAAGCAATTGGCTTCTATAGCAAACTCAATATTGTAATATGAGGCAGTACTAGAACATGTTCTTTTACTGCCCAGACTAGACTAGAACCCAAATCTTATCACTCTACTGTCTCACTTCAGCCTTCTATTTAGTTTCTAAAGAATTACTTAAGTTTTCTATTGTTTACTCTTTAAATAAGGAACTTCACTCAAGTCTTCTATTCAGTTTTTAAGGAACTACTTACCCTTTCTATTTTTTTAAAGAACTTTACTGTATCTCTTTTTGTGACTGATTTACAAGAAAATTACTCCACCCTAGCCCTCAACTTCACTTTACCCTCTACCATAGAGCTCAATGAGAATGAAATTCATTAAGTAGTAATTAGGGTTTAAGAGACTTTATTTTTAGCCAATTATCACTGTGTCAAATATAGCAATGTTAACCTTAAATTTTATAAATTTATGTATCTGTTTTAACTTTAATAGATTAATTTTGAGAATAATAAATGTTATAATCTCAGCTGAAGGTCAATAGAACCCCAAACTGTGAGAAAAAAGATGATCCTGATCTCTCAGCCCAATCCATATGCTAATGTTATCCCATCCCACTGCTTGCTTAGAATGTATAAAATAAACCTCTGCTGAAAACAGAGCAGGAAGAGTTGCACCCAACTCCCATTCCCCTTTCTTCCTCATGCCCTTTTTCTCTCTTTTGAAATCTCTGCTCAGGACACCACTCCTACCTAGAGGCCCTGCCCTCTGAAAGCCTGGATGGGGTCAGTCCCCGACACCCAGCCACAAAGCCAAACCACTACATCTAGAAGTAAGGGAGAAAAAGCTTGAATACAAGATGTCAGGAGAATCCTGAGACATCGGAGGGATCCAAACAATGAAAGGTGGGCATGTGGGGCCTCTCCACAGACATCCAACTCTGGGAATGGGCCCTATTAAGCAAGCAGTGGGATAACATTAGCATATGAATGGGCACTACAAACAGGAAAAAAAAAACTGAAAGCTAACAATGGAAAGAAAGAAAATTACAAATGATTAAGCAGGTCCTTCTAGAAACAATACACCACAGGAAAAAGACAATCTCCAGAACCCAATAACATGGACACAGAACATCTAACAGGCAAAGATTCAAAAAGGTCATAATGAAAACAAAGAATTAAGAGAAAATGCAGAGAGAAAAGAATATAGTCAGTGAACTGAGGAAGAATGGTAAGGAACTGGAGGATATCCAGAGATTATCAGAGGACCTCTAGAACTTGGGGAAAAGCCATAAAAACACAATGGAAAAGGGCCCCCTGGTGGTGCAAGGCCTAAAAACAGTGTCAGTACATCTGCTTCTTCTGCTCCCAACTCTGTCTCTGGTGTATCCTCTCACTTCCTCTGCACCTCTGGCCCAGCTGTTGCATGCATAAGTAAATATTTTTAAAGAGGAAATAGAATGGAAGACATGAAAGAACATATCAGTACTCTCTATGATACAGACATAAAAAGAACCAAAGAAAGAAAAGCACAAATAGAAAAGAATGAAGAAACACTTTCAGAAGTACCATGAGATAAGGAAATGGGCATCATAGGAATCCCAGAAGGTGAGAAGAGACATAGGAACCAAGAAACTATGCAAGGAGATAGCTGAAGAGAACTTCCCAAGCATGAAGAAGGAAATGAAAATAGATATACAGGAAGTTAGTGTTGGGAGTGACCAAAGATTTACTGACAAAGACTGAATTAGGGCAGTAAAGAATTGAGCCTTGCATCCAGGCTTGATGAAGTGGTAGTAAACTGACCTTGAGATCCTGGATGGGACTATCTGAAGGTGACAGCATACTGGGCCTCACATCAAGGACACAGTGATGAGTCACCCCTTTGGAATCTGAGTTTAGAATCTATGTAAGAGACCCTTCCCCCTTATTGGGTTGGCAGTAGCTGCGGACCTCACCCTAGGGGCTCTGTCTCAGCTGCTGTCCAGGAGCAATAAACTGCTTGCTCAGTCTTTCTGCTTCCCACATTCCTTTCTTGAGGCCGGTCACAGAAATTGGGACAAAACAGTAAGAAGAACAAATTACCACAATGAAAGAAAACAATAGCAGGACATATGATAGTGAAGTTTCCAAAGGACCAAGACAAGGAAAAAATAATGAAACTGACAAGAGCAAAAAAACAAATAACTTATAAAGGAAACCAAATAGGCTGACATCAAAAATACACTATGGGAAAGACGAGAATGGGGGTGAGGTATTTAACAAGCTCCAAATAAACAAATTCCAACCAAGAATACTCAATTCCAGAAAGCTCTTCTTCCTATTTGAAGGAAAAATAAAATAACATTCTTAGATAAACAAAATCTTCAGAAATTCATTATTACTAAATCTCCACTCCAGAAAGAAATCCCCCACTCCAAAACCAACAAAGGATTAAATGGGAAGAACAGAGTATGGTAAGAAAAAGAATCACAAAAAAGGCAAACAAAGTGGTTAATACAGATGACAGTGTACCAATGTTAATTCTAAATGTAAATGGACTAACCTCATCAATAAAAAGGCACAGAGTGGAATGCTAGATTAAAAACAGAGCCCAATCTTTGCTGTCTACAGGAAACACATTTACTACAAAAGATAAACATAGATTGAATGTAAAAGGTGGGAAAATAATCCCACAAGTGAATGGAACAAAACGGAAAGCAGGACTACCTATACTTTTGACAGACTTCAAACTAAAAAAAGTAAAAAGAGATACAATGGTCACTATATTATGACTAATGAGACAATACATCAGGAAGACATAATACTCATCAACATATACTCACCAAATGAACACCCAAATATATGAGCTAATTATCATCACCTCTAAAAATAGACATCAGAGAAAACATGCAGTAGGAGACTTGAACATATCACTGGATGGACAGATCAACAAGACAAAAAATAAGTAAGCACACTGGAACATTAAATAAGAACTAGACGTCATGGGCTTAACAGACATCCATAGGACACTGCACCCAAAAAAAACCCGTGTACAATTATTCTCAAGCGAGTGCACACAGATCATTCTCCAGGATTGATCACATACTAGGACACAAGACAAACATCAATAGATAAACTAAGATAAAAATCCTACTAACTGTCTTCTTTGACTATAAAGGCATTAAAATAGAAATAAACCATGAAAAGAAACCAAGAGACCTTCCTATCTCCTGGAGATTGACACCCAAACTACCTGGAAGACCAGTGGATCAATGAGGAGATCAAAGAAGAAATTTTAAAAAACCTTGAGATGGATGACAATGAGGACACAACTCACAAAAACATACAGGACACAGCAAAAGTAATTATAAGAGGGAAATGCATAGCAATACAGGCTCACAGAAAGAAAGAAAGAACTCAAAGAAATCACCTAGTCTCCCACTTTAAAGAAAGAGGACAACAACAAAAACCCAAAAGGCAATAGAAAGGAGGTAATAAAAAACAAAGTAGAAATAAATGAAATTGAAGTTAAAAAAAAATCCAAAAGATCAATGAAACTATGAAACCTCATAAAGAAAAAATAAGAGAACACACAAATAAATAGGATCATAAATGGAAAAGGAGAAATTACAACAGACACAGCAGAATCAAAAGAATTATCAGAGATTAGTATGAACAGTTATATACAAACAAACTCAACAATCTAAAAGAGATGACAAATTCTTAGAACTGTGCGATCATCCAAGGCTAGAAGGGAGAAGTAAAGAAACAGACCAACTAAACAGACCAATTATAAGCAGTGAAACTGAAACAAAAAACCCTCCCCAAAACAAAAGTCCAGAAGCAGTTTCATAAATTAATTATAGCAAAAGGTAAGAAATGAGCTATCCTACATATACTCTTTCAAAATTTTGAGAAAAGGAATACTACCAAATGTTTTATGAAGCTGACATTACACTAATACCAAAGCCAAACAAGGAAAACACAAAAAAGTAAAACTACAGGCCAATCTCTCTAACACTGATGCAAAAATCTTCAACAAAAACCTAGCTTACAGACTCCAACAATGCATCAAAAAGATAATCCACCATGACCAAGTGGGATTTATTCAAGGGATGCAAGAATGGTTCAACATCTGCAAATGAATTAACATAATACAACACATCAACAAAAAGAAAAGAAAAATAGAATCATATCAATAGATACCAAAAATGCATTCAACAAAGTTCAGGATAGAAGGAGCATACCTTAACATAACAAAAGCCATATACAACAAACCCATAGCCACTATCATTCTCAATGGTGAAAAGCTAACAGCCTTTCCCTTAAGCTCTGCAAAAAGACAAGGATGTCCACTCTCAACACTGCTTTTCAATATAATACTAGAAGTCCTAGCCAAAACAAAAGACAAGAAAAACACCCATATGGAAGAAATCTAAATAGGGAAAGAAAAAGTAAAACTATCACTATTTGCAGATCATGTGGTAATGGACATAGAAAATCCTTAAAAAGTCACAAAAAAAAAACTAATCAAAATAGTCAACCAATTTAGTAAAGTAGCAGAATACAAAATCAGCATACAAAAATCAATATTCTTTCTATATGCAAATAATCAATATGAAGAAGAAATCAAGAAAAACATCTTTTATAATTTAAACAAAAAACTCAAATACGTGGGAACAAACCTAATAAAAGACACAAAGGACTTATACAAAGAAAACTATAAAACTTTGTTAAAAGTAATAGAAGACGAAACCAAATCCTGGGAAAAGGCTGCAGCTCAGAACCAGAGACCTGAGGATAGCCGCAGACCTGTTGCTGACCTTTGTCCCAGCAGCCCCCACAAACCCTGGATATAAACTGAGACAACACAGCTAGGTGAGTGGATCCCAAGCTGCTGCGGGGGGCGGGACCCAACCACAGGCCCAACCCTAGGA
>NW_004567126.1:2607897-2668123 GCF_000260355.1 Condylura cristata | reverse complement strand
AAAGCAATCTACAGATTCAATGCTATTCCAAAAAAAATTTCAGTGATGTGGCCCTCCATGGTGGTGTGACAGATTGAAGCATAGCACTTTGAAGCTATCCACAGCTACTGCAGCACCAGTTTGATCCCTGGCCAGGGAGGTTACCCACATGACAGACATGGCAGACCTCTTGTGACCCACCAGTGGCTCCCCTCAGCAGTGTGTTTCAGTAGATCTATCTGTTCTGTTCCCCACTCTGTCTCTAGTGAACCCTCTCACCCCCTGCCCCTCTGGCCTGTACCCTAGTTCTTGCATATATAAATAAAATCTTGAAAAAAAACTCAATGACATTCTTTAAAGAAATAGAACAAACATTGATGAAATTAATGTGGAACCACAAAAAAAAAAAAACTTGAATAGCCAAAGATCTACTAACTAAAAAGAAGGAAAATAGAGGTATCATATCTCCAGACTTTATACTATAAACCATAATAATTAAAAAAGCATGGTCATGGAAAAATACAGACATGCAGGCTAATGGAATAAAATAGAAAATACAGAAATAAATCCACATCTTTATAGACAACTAGTCTTTGACAAGAGTGCAAATAATATGCAATGGAACAAGGACAGTTTGTTCAATAAATGGTGCTAGGAAAACTGTACTTCTACATGCAAAGAGTGAAGCTAGACTACTACATCACACCTTGCACAAAAGCCGACTCAAAATAGCCTTGGACACAAGACCTGAAACCGTAAAATATATAGAAGAAAAATATAGGCAAAACACTACATGACATACATCTCAGAAACACCTTTAAAGACACATCACCAAAGCAAAGAAAGGTAAGGAAAAGATAAACAACTGGGATTGCATCAAGTTAAAAGGCTGTGCAGCAAAAGACACTAAGTAAAACAAAGTTACACCCTGCTGATTAGTAAAAAATGTTTACTTTTTTTTTACAATACACTATAAAGGACAAGGGACTGATCACAAAGATCTACAAAGAGCTCAAACAACTTGACAAGAACAAAGTACACAGTCCAGTCAAAAATGGGTAGACAGCTAAAAAGACATTTCTCCAAAGATGAATGCAAATGACAAACAGGCATATGAAAAATATTTTCCATCACTTATAATCAGGGAAATACAAATGAAAACCACAATGAGATACCATCTTCTAGCAGTGAGAATGGCACATATTGGGAAAAAAAAAAAAAAAACAGGCAACAGCAAATTTTGGTGAGGATGTGGAGAAAAATGAGTTCTCCTGCACTGCTGGTGGGAATGCAGACTGGTTAACCACTAAGGAAAACTGTGTGGAGGTTCCTCAAGCTACGAAAAATGGAGCTCCAGGTGACCCAGCAATTCTACTCCTAGGAATCTACTAAAAGGACACAAAAACATTAATTCAAAACGATACCAACACCCCTATGTTTAGTGCAGCACTATTCACATTAGGTAAGGTGGGAAAACAACCCAAATGTCCAAAAATAGATGACTGAATCAAGAACATGTGGTCTATATACACACTAGAAAACTATTCAGCAATCAAAAACGATAAAGTCGTGCTTTTGTAGCCACATAGATGGAGCTAGGAGGGATTATGCTCAGTGAAATAAGCCAGAAGGGAAAAGAAAAATACCGGATGGTTTCAGTTACAGGAGGAATATAGAGAAATCAAATAAGGGAACAGGAAAAACAATAATGATATAATAAATTAAAAACAAAAATAACAGGCGACTATTAATCAGAGGTGCTCTGCAGGAAAGGGAGAAGGAGAGGGATCATAACATATATGTGTGTGTGTGTTATATGTTATAACATATATATATACACACTAAGCAATAGGATGCTTTCCAAATATCTGACAATACTCCATACTCATTATTTTCTTTACTCACTCATTCATTCATAATGTATTCATTATTTTACTCATTTCTTTCTTCATTCATACACTGTCTCTATAATAAATCCTGAAGGAAAAGTGTTTATTTTTGAACATTTGTTTGTGCTACATAAAAAGACTTACTAAAAAGGACTTCTCAGAAACTGTCAAAGTAAAACTAAATCATATATTCAGTTATCAAGAATAGCAATAAAAATGTTATGGGTCTTCTATGTGCCAGTTTATAAATGAAACACTTGGAATAAAATGGTAAACAAAAAATAAACACTATAACCCCACCTTTCATGAAGTTTGCCATCAGGTAAAAGAGAATCCTTATTAGCTAAATAAACAATTTAACACTAAATAAGTATATCTAATAGAAAAATAAGTATATCTAATAGAAATGAAATTCATAGCAAAGAAACTCAATCTGGACTTGAAAATCAGAAAATTTCTCTGAGCAAGTAAGATTTACATTGAAAGTAAAAGATAAAGAATAAGGGGTAGCTAGTAAGGAATTAGCTAGAAGAGTCTCAATATATTATAAAATATTCTTCAGTTACCTGATTGGGTATGATTTCATAATTGGCCTCCTCAAAGACTTGCTTTAAGGCAGCACTCAGTTCATTATATTCTACTTCTTTAAAGTCAATTCCAGGAAACACATCTTTAATCAGTGCATCAAACCGAGTACAATCAGCAAATGTGAACTTGGACATTGTATTAAGCCTCAGAGCTTGTACGACAATGTGACTTTCATTAACTAGGAAAGAGTTTCATTTAAAAATTATTAGTTATTAATTTAGTGAGCCAAGTTTTCAAGTGTTCTATAGTTTGATAAGGATTAAAAGTCATTAGCTGGTGTTCTAGAATTTAGTGACATTTAAGACATATGCTATCCCATGTGAATTGCTAAGCTTACCTTATTATCTTTTGATGCTGAAAAGTAAAGGCAGTATTACTAAGTAGAGTTATGAACTCCTTTCCATATAATTTGAACCCCAGGCCTCCAGACTTTAATAATAAAAATCACTGTCACTTGTTTCTGCATAGTATTTTACTCCTTATGATATGATCCTTATAACAACTATATAAAGTACATGTAGCAATATAAAGGAAATACTACTATTATCAGTCCAATTTTATAAATAAGAAAATCTCTAAGAGTAGAAGTGAGAGAGCACAGCACTAAGTATAATAGCTGAGTTTATACCCTGGTCAGTAACTCCAGATTCTGGTATCTTTCCAAAAATATCAAATTGACCTCCCAGTTTATGACCGACCAACAATAATAAAAAACAACAAACTGAGCAACGATGATTAAAAAGTGATTCAGAACCCCATTCTTAAGCAAAATATAAGTAAATACTAATATTGCAAGAATTACTTTCAAGGTTTATTAACTGGAGACATAAAGACAAATAAACCATTTTTAACTGTTTGGTATTTCTAACTGCTTAGTATTTTTATTATTAAGTATAAACAAAGAGGTGTGACTATACTCAAGTTTACTTCAAGCACTGAACTCATAAATAAGCCATTCTCACTTATTGTATGTATGGCTTAAATGGTTCTTAACAAGTACCAGAGATAAACTAAAAAGCAGTATGTAAATACTTTTCCAAACAACTACATCTACATCAGCACATGACAATCTACAATTGTAGAGTAGATTCTTTTAAAAAATGTATAATTTCACCATTTAAAATTCAAATTATTTAGTGAAGGATAGAATTGAACTTTTAGTTGTGAAATTAATATACACATGTCTTTTTAATGATACATACCTGAAAGTTATAAAATGTATAATACAGTGTTAACTCACTTTAAAAAAATAAAAATATTTCAGATAATTTCATGTAATCCATTTCCTATGAGGTCTCTTCTTTTCACAGTGTTTAATGGTAACCTGAAGTGGCTAGATACTTAGTCTGTCATGAAGACACACATCCACAGGAAGGAGGAATTATATATTGTATATAGTTGGAGAAGATAAAGTATAATAATATACATATTAGTTCACAGGGGTCTAAATAAACAACTTAATAAATACATAAATGGAGAAGAGACAAATAGTCACTGAAGAGTTTCTAATAATCTATGCAGATACTGCCCCATCTAAGAGGTTTCCTCCCATTTTGAGGATAAACCAGATTTAGTAATTCACTTCCAAAGAACAGAGTATGAAAGGGGAAAATCATAAATTTGCACAGAGAAGCTTGGTAAACACAGACCAGTGATAATTTAAAATATCACTAGTGAAGTAACATGTCTATGACACACCCACTGATAGGATGTGATGAGAAGGTCAAGCTACCTCTGTTGTATTCTTTTCAAATATTCATCACACAGATTGAAGATGGACACTGAAGAGACAACGGTGACATTAAGTCTGCAGTTTAGTTAACAGTAATTTCCCATGGTCAGTTTTTTATAGTTGACAAATAAATCATGGCAAGTTAGGTGAAATAGTAAGAATGCTTTCTTTAACCTTATTCTAAGTCTAAACTTATTCTAAAGCTAAAAGGCATTTTTTGTAATATAAGATTTTTTTTTAATGGTAGTTTTAGTATACTGTCTTTTTGGAAGAGATAACCCTCATGTATTTCTGAGGTTTTTTGTTCTTGGTTAAAAACTAGACAAATTATCAGGCTCTACCCCAGACCTACTGAATCAGAGACTCTGGGTATGGCACCCAACAATCTGTGTTTTAACAAGGTTATAAATGATTCTAACACACATTAAAATTGAGAACAAGTGGACTAAGCTATTCCTCTAAGGATCACAGCTATTAACGCACATGTACAGGTATTATAGGACATTAGGTAAAAATGTGGAAAAATCCATAAAAATAAAAATATAATCAAGTTTATATTATTATAAATATAACAATATAAATATGATTAAAAATAATGTATGCATTTTGGTTCACTCATTTAATAAACTGACCATATTAAAGTAATGTTAATAGTAGTAGAAACTGGGAACAGGGTATCCAGAAACCCTCTACACTATATTTATAGCTTTTATATAAACCTAAAACTATCCTCAATTAAAACTTGTATTTTTAAAAATATGGTAATTGGAATCATACCTTGCTCTTTAAGGCCAGTTTTCTTCAGTTGCCTAAGAAGATTTCCACTCCCTCTCAAAACTGTCTTCAAAGCTCTCAATCCCCAATCATAATGCTGTTGTGGTGTCAAAAGTTCCCTTAACAAAGGCATAACAATCATAAAGCATCAACTAGCTATATGAAATTCTCTGGATCATCATATTCAAAGAAACATAGAATATAACTACTGGTAAACAGAAATGAGTACTTATATTCCATTAATATGTAAAGGAATTTGAGTAAAATGTAGAAGATGGAAGTTTTCAAAAATCAAGATAAAACTTTTAGGAATAGACTAATTATCTGAATGAAGATACTATGCAATTGCTTGTTACCTTTATCCCTAAAATCTCTAGTCAATCTGACATTCTAATTTTCACTTAAGTGAAAAGCCAGAATTCCAAGTTGTCTCAAGAAATAAAAGTCAATCTCTAATACTAGAAAGAGACATTTAAAAAAATATTGTTAAAGGTTCCCTTAAAAAAAGAGTAGGCTTTGAGTATTCAGTTGGTAAACTAGTTCAATAAGTATCATTTAGCTAGAGTAAATATATATGTATACTTATTTATTTACATTTATATAAAATGTCCATTAAAGGTATATATAGGGAAAAAGCTAGGTCAAATTATATGAAAAACAAGTAGTTTTAAGCCAGTATTTATTATTCAAGCTAAAACCTTTCCTAACAACACCTAAGTAACTCAGAATAACCAATATGAAAATCACTGAATAGATAAACTGGACAACAATGAAAAATGGTCACTAATGACCACAATCAATCATTAGAAACACAAGATATAAAAAACTTAAAGCAGGAAAACTCACCTAGACAGATTGAAGATAGCTACCAATTTCCTGCCCAATACTTTAGCATCTTTAAAACCTTCTGAATAGAGAATAACTTCTGCTATAAGTTCATTGTCTGGACGAGACATAGCCACTGGCCTGAAAAGCTGTTTGAGATTATCAGGCAGTTTTTGTCTTCCTCCATAACCTTTGCCAGCAGGATTCATAGTGATGAAAATTCCAGAATTAGAATTTATTTCTATCTGAAATATTAATTTAAAATACAAGTGTCAATATTTGAAATCATAAACATAAATATATGGCCAACAGAAACTTTATTGTGATATATTTCTATACATAAACCTTCTATCTTAGGAAAAAATAAAGTTCATGAGCTAAACATCTCTTCAGTCAACATAAAATAATTCCTTAGGAAGTATTAACTTCATGGAATTCTGTATGATTGGGTTTTTGAGACTTAAAGTTTAAGAGATGGTAACTAGTTCAAATGTTTACTCATATATTCAACATATGTTTACTAAATTTTCTTTGTGCCAGAAATTGTGGTAAATGCATGGAGATAACACAACTCTGAACAACAGTCAGTAATAATTTATGCCTTCTGGAGCTTACAGTCAGTATAATGAGTATGAAAAAGAATCAAACATAGTATAATAAATACGGTGATAAGAAAGAACAGGATGTCATAGGAGTACCTGGCAGGACACATTCAACAAAATACAAAGAACAGAAGCTAAATGCACAGTGAAGAAGTTAAAATACCTAGGGTACAGTATACCTGACTTTAAAGGAAAGAAAAAGAGTAGTGGTGGTAATGAGAGATGACTTGCTCATGTTTTAATTACATTACGTATCATACTATTATGATGTGTATGTATATACATGTACATATATATGTATCATTATATAGTATAAAGGATAAAAGATATGATTATGTTTAAACACCAACAAGGAATGGTAGCAGAGAAAAAGTGAAGCAGAAACAAAGATGATAATTAAGAGAAGGCTTCTGAGAGGAGAATGAATGCATAAGTGAAAACTTTAGGACTGTTGGGAGAAAAGGACAACTTGTTTTTGTAAAAGGAGGAATGGATAAAAAGAGGATGTAGGCCCTCCCTGGTGGCGCAGCGGGTTAAAGCACAGCACTGAGAATCTAAAGCCGCTTCCACATGAGTTCTATTCCCACCTTCCCCAGAGGTGAACACATGGTGTTTCAGACCTCTCCTGACCCGCCTGCTGCTCTCCTCAGCAGTGTACTTCGTCCATCTGCCTGTTCTACTCCCCACCCTGTCTCTGGTGAAGCCTCTCGCCACCCCTGAGCCTCTGGCCTGTACTCCAGTTCTGTATGCACAAATAAATAAATCTTTAAAAAAAAAAAGTGGATGTAGAGGTAATTAATTTAGTGATAGTGAGACAAAAACATTATAGTTTTTTATTTTGTGAATAGTTTCTCCATGTTATATGTTAACAATTTACACTGGTTTAGCTTTCTTGACCAACTCAGGAAAAAAGTGTACTGTGAAAATGCAATGGTGAATGACAGGGGACAGGATAATTTCAGTTCTGAGTTCAGCATTGTGTATCAGATGCAGAAGTGATATTTTCCAGATGAGTGAGTTTGTATTCTAATGGCATGAATGTCTATGTCCTACAGATAGTAAGAGGAACAGAAAAATAGCTGAGTGCTTATTGTTTTCAGATTTATATAGAACAGTGACTAAAACTGTAAATATCAGAATTAGATAGATGTGGGCCATCATATAGTCTTAACTTATCAAGCCTTGGCTTCCTTACCCATAAAGCAAAAAAGAATATGATTGTAGTATTATATGGGAGAATGTACTAAACAGCACTAGCATAGTGCCAGCAGAGAATAAGTGCTGCATCAATGTTAGCAAATATTATAGAACTGATTATTCGAATCGAAAGCATGAAGATGAATGGTGGAAGTGGGAACAAAAAAGGGGCAAGAAACCTCAGAGACAAATGTAAAATTCTTAGGTAAAAAGGTTAACATTCTGGTTACAGATTAGAAGCAGGGGAGAATATCAGAAAGATAATGACAGAATACTGTCTATGAGCAATATCAGTCTTACAGTACATTTTAATTCTTCAAATTCTCAAATTCTTTACCTCCTTGCCAAGCAGTTCACATACAGGTCTATGATTCTTCAAAGCATCTTGAATTGTCTGGATTTGCATAGAAACTGCTGACAGTACAGATTCTTCCAGTCTATTGAACTCATCAAAACAACCCCAGGCCCCACACTTCACCAAACCAACAAATATTCGTCCCATTGACTTCACATCGATGCCCTCAAAAATAACAACAAAAACTATATTCAGGAAAAAAATAACTAAAATTTTGAATAATAATTTAATACTTCAGGTGACTGACTGCTAAGATAGTTGTTTCACTCACCTATCTCTTTTTAAAATAAAGAGTATGTAGCTACTCTCAAAATTCAAGGTGGTTTCAAGGAATAAATAAAAATAAACATGTAAAGTGTTTTTAAAAATATAAAGACTAACAAGTGCAAGTTTCTGCTTTAGTTGTTCTTAAATGGAAATTTAAAGTGAACTTAAGATTTTTTCCTTTTGTATTCACTATTTTCATTGTAAAAAATTTTTTGATACTGACATCTTTGTTCATATTAAAACTCATTTCTCTGCAATAGTTTTCTTTAGAAGTTGGGCAACCATACTACATGTAATCTTTTTCCTAGCTTCAAATAAAACAAATTGTTTTGAAGAAATTTAAAAGTAAATGATTTTAAAATTGACTATTTCATATATAAGTACACAAAGACTAATTCAAGCATACAATTAATGTATTCTAATATAATTTAATGATTATTTATTTTACCTCATCACAATTAAAAACTAAAACTTGTCTTCCAAGAAGTCCTCCTAAAGCCTTTACTGATTCTGTTTTTCCAGTTCCAGCTGGGCCATAAGGATTTCCTCCAAGTCCCATCTTCATGGCTTGAGTGAGAGTCAAGTAGCACTTGTCTGTCAGTGGAGTGTAAACCAGCTTGGGAGCGTTACCCTACACATAAGAAATAGAAAGTTCCAATATTCAGGTTCTTCAGCATGTACAAATACTGGCATCATGTCAGAGTCTATTAACAAGCTAAAAAGGTAGACAACAGGGCAAACTTTTAACACAGAAAAATGTTCAAAATATAGTTTTAGTAAAAGAATCACAAACTTAAACAATAATCATTCTATTTCAAACCTTAAAATTTATGTAAAATATTTCCATGACTCTGATGATCTTCATAAATCAGAACTACTCTAGAGATGCCAAAGTGTAATTAATTTGGAAATTTCTTACAAAATTAAGAATTTTAAATTATCAAATAATTCTCAAAATGTCCACTAAAATTTAGGAAAAACAGATTCCAATTACAGTTGCAGCTTAGGGCTTGTCCTTAATTTAAGTGGGCACATTTGTGTCTGAAGTATTTATTTCCTTTTTGAAAGAACCAGCTGCAACTCAACTCCCCTGGCATGTTTACTAGCAAAACTAACAAGTATACTCTGAAAAAGAAAAAACAGAGAAGATACAGCTAGATTTTTTGAGGTTACATGAGTTAGCCTATTTGTTTGAAAATCCTTTTACCTCACAAACTGAAAACATTTCACAAACATATTTTGGCATATTTACAGTTGCACTAATTTTGGTTTCATACAAGGAGATACAAACCAAGCTGTTCCCACTGAAGTAGCCTATATTTAATTCTCTTTAGATTGAAGATAAACTTAAAATTTTAAACCAAACTATATCAAGAAAGGTATATAAGTGAATTCCTGAAACACTGCAACATTTAACATATTTATAAATATCAAACATCTTTTCATTTTATACAATATCAAACATCTTTTCAATTGCAAAACAGAAAGCAGAAACACACTAAAATTTTTGAAACATACAACTGAAATAAAAATACTTCCCTTCAGCCAAAAGTAAATTTATTTTAAAATATATAAATTCTAAATGGTAAAACAATCTAGCAAAGGTCATACCTGATATTCATAAGTATACTGAAGTTCAGAATCCACCATTTGAATATAGCATGTGTGATCACTTTTCATATAGAATCTAACTTGTTTTTTCCACGCCCAGTCTTCAGTTGTATGAACTTGAACTTTGTTTAACTGCTTCACCACATCAATATTATGAATAATATCAAGAATTAATGCTTTAAGTTTAAGTTCCAGAATCCCAGATTCTGAATATAAATAAAAAGAATTGTACAAAATGTTAGCATATGATATGTACTTCATGATTACATGTATACAGGTGATTCTGTAATGAATTTAAATGGTAATTTCATAATACATTTGACTGATAATGTAAATGGAAATATTTATTTTTAAATATATAATACAAACACAAACCAAAAATGTCCAATCTACCACAAATAAGAATTTTGTGTGTGAAAACTAATACAACAAAATTCAGTGGGAGCGGGATTCCAGAGCCTTCCTCAAGAGAGTAAGCACAATATAGCCTGTCTCTTCCTCTGAGTACAGCATATTCAGTATATGCACTAAATTGCTCTTTAAGACTCTGAAAAGTAAAGAGTGTGAAGCCAGTTGGGGAAGATCAAAATCAGAAGAGCCTCCAAGTAAGTGGTGAGTTTAATGTCTTCTTTTTTTCCCCCCTCTCTGGTATCCCCAAGCCAGAACCCAGTGCAGCCGGAAATTCAGATTAGTACAGAGAGAAAACTAGGAGAAGACCTCAAGTTCAGATTTAGATACAAAAAAGGAAGTTTCATCATAGCTACAGTACATGAAGCTGAGACACAGAAAGGTCTAAAACTCTGAGGAAGCACAACCTTCCTCTGAAATAATAGGAGCTTTGATCACAAGAGAGTAAGACAAACAGTAACTAATGTTTTACTTGCTGTGTTCTCCCATCAACTGGCTCTAGTCATGGACAACTGTCTCAAAAAGCACAGTTGAGTAGAATATATGAAACCCTAGACCTATTGTCAGGACATCAAAAGGGAACAAAGTGAAAGTACAAAATACTTGGAATATCATCCAAAGAGAGGAGATAAGAAAAATGACCCCAATAAAGCTTGTTATTAGCTCCTTGGATTCACTCCTCTGTGGTGCAGAAGAGAGCACCCTAACTAGATAACCAGACACTAAGAAATGGCCACTAAGTGACCACAGTGGGAGAGAGAGCATGGTTCTGAAGACTGAAATAAAAGTGACATGTAACAAGAATTAATACTCACAAAAAGGAATTTTTCTTTTGCTACAAGGAGTTTATGGTCTAAATTCAAAAGGATTAATTGCTAAAGCAAAAATTTCAACATTATCCGGAGTATTTAAATAAGATCCACACAAATAACACAATATTTAAAGTGTGCAGGAAATAATCCAAACCATTCATGATGCTAAGGACAAAAAAAAATCTCAATTCACATAAGGAAAGACAACCCAGAGGTGCCAGTGCTGAGAAGACACAAATGATGGCGCTAGATGTAAAACACTGTAATGTACTGTTATGAAAGTACGAAAAATAACAATGAACACTTTGAAATAAATGGGAAAGCATGATGTTTCCAAACACACACACACACGAAAACTAAATGGAATGTTTATCAGAACTGATCATTAGAGAAAAATATCATTGGCTGGGCTAAACAAAGACACAGAAATAACAGAGTACAGAGTCGGGGAAAGAGACAGTGGAGTAAGCCAAATTATACAACCTAAAAATTTAATGAGTAAACAGAGCCTCTGGGTCCTGTGGGCCAAAGTCCAGCTATCATTGCAAGAAAAACTCAGAATAGAAAACAAAAATAATGCAGGAAAAAAGCTGAAGAAGTAATAGCTGAGAACATCCAAATTTGGTGAAAACATAAACCAACAGACTCAAATTCAATAAACCCCACATAATACTAAAGGAAAAGAAATCCATAGCCAGATACAGCTTAATAAAAATACTGAAAGCTTAAAAAAAAAATCTCAAAAGCAACCAGAGAAAAATAAAAGTATTACTTATAGGAGAACAATCAAATGAGCATGGACTCCTACTCTGAAAACAGGGGTCAAAATGATCTGCACATCCATTGGATAGAGTTCAGAAATAATGATGAAATACATACTCAGGTGAAGGAAGGAAATCTAAGAGGATGCATCACCAGGAAACTGCTCTAAAAGCAACACTATAAAGAAAAGTTCTTCAAACAGGACAATGATAAACAAGAAGAAAATGCAGAGCATCAGGACCTGGTGACAGAAGTGGTAAGCATCTACATAAATGTAATAGGCTGTTCTCTTGAGACCTTTAAAATATGTGCAATGCAGCAAAAATTATAACAAAACCACATAAAGTTTTCATTGTTCATGGAGGTATTCTCTATGACAAATAAAACACAAAAAGGGGAGAATGCAAAAGCCTATATGGTAGCAAGGTTTTACATTTCATTTAAAAGAGTAACTAGTTCTAAGTATAATATAAAAAGTTACATACTTATGTTATAATTCTGAGAATAACTTCCAAAAATGGATGGATGGATGGATGACAGATGGACAAATATATACATAGAAAATAGTCAAAACACAATAGATAAATTAAGATAAAATATTTTTAAAAAGTTCACATAGCCCAAAAGTAGACAGAATAGGCAAGACTTTTTCCATACCAGTATTCCCTGGATCCTCAGAATTTGTATCAATGTTAGTATAGTGCTCTAATTTATTCACCAGTTGAGTTTCAATCTGATGAAGACTATGGTCTTTGATAGCATTTTCTACATCTTCAGTGAATTTAATCTGCTCTGCCAAACATAATATCTATTGAATAAGGAGAAAAATTACTTTTAAAAGACAAATTTACTTATAAATATTTATAAATTAAAGGACACATTTTTTCCAAATTTCCAAATGTATATGGAATCTGTCTACTTGAATATCTACTGTCACCTCAATAGAGCAATAAAGACACAGAAGAAGCATAATGTGATTCAATCCAAGTTTACTTTTTGGGATCATCTCAGATTACTCTCCTATAGACCTACTTTCTGGTACTTCACTCACAAAGCTGATTGTAACCAAATAGTCTTTACAACTTCTTCCCTCTGAATCTCATCATAATTGCTTCTTTTCATTCAAGATCCAAAGATATCAGAGCACAATGCATTCTATTCAATAAAAGGGTGGTCTTACAGCATTCCAAAATAACCTCTTACTATACTACTGAAGTCTACATTTCAAAATTCCAATTCTGTCTTAAATTAAGATATGTATTATTTTTTTAATCTGGTACCTATAAACACACTAGCTATAGATTGAGGCAGATACCTTTAGATTTATATAAAATATGAAATGTTAGCAATGCTTGAGAAGTTTTCTGTAATATTAACATTGCAAGGCTCATAATAAAGCAAATTACACATTTAAGAACCAGCCTTTAAAAACTTAAAATACTTTGATATAGTTCTTGGATATACAAGGAAAACCAATGTACTCCTTTAAAAGAAAGGTAAGACTCATCATTATATAAAAACACTAAAATTATTTAGTATACAACTATATGTATTGTTTACATCTGTCTTCATTTTGTACATTTTTTTTTAAAAGATTTATTTGTGCATACAGAACTGGGGTACAGGCCAGAGTCTCAGGGGTGGCGAAAGACTTCACCAGAGACAGAGCAGGGAGCAGAACAGGCAGATTGACGAAGTACACTGCTAAGGGGAGCAGCGGGTGGGTCAGGAGAGGTCTGCCATTCCATGTGGTCACCTCCGGGGCAGGCGGGAATTGAACTCATGCAGAAGTGGTGTCAGCTTCTTAGTGCAGTGCTTTAACCCACTGCGCCACCAGGGAGGGCCATTTTGTACATTTTTTTCAGCTCAGTTGTAGTCCCTGTGGACTTCCACAACCATTTCAAACACGTGCCATCACTATAGTCCCGTGTTCATCCCAGCCCAATTTTGATCCAACCCCCTCCCATAGAATGTCTCTGATTTATAGTTGCTAGCTGATTTTCCAAAAATATTAAAACTATTAACAATTATTATTAACAGACCTTTTTCTCATATATACTTTTCAGCATCCAGATGAATATCACCAAAGGCCTCTATCAGATTAACTAATGTATATACACATTTACCATTCATAATTTACCATAGCAACCTAGTTTGTTTCTAAATCTAACTTAAAACACCCTATAAGTATTAAATCAAAAGTTATCTTCCATACACTCTAACCAGATGTAAGGTGATGCATTTAAATAGATAAAAGTCTGCTTTTTGAGAAAGAACTACACTTTTCAATGTGAAAATGTCCACCTGCCACATTCAAACCAAATCTCTCAACTTTTAATATTGTTACCTAAACTATATCACTGAGCACATGCTTTGTGAACATTGTGTGATTTGACCTTCAAAATAAGTTGGCATTGTTACCCTTCATAATTAGGGTCAAATAGTATGACTCAAAGGCAAAGATAAGATTAATTGTTTGTTTGGTTTTTTTTTAACCCCAAAGGCAACACTTAGTCCACCAGCTCCTTCCACTTTGCCATGTACTTCCTTCCCATGCCAGAATGGCTAGTCTACATTACTTCAGGTGCTTACAGAAATACCACTGGAGAAGTGTTATATATAACAATATGTAATATCTTGGACCAGACATGCACATGACCAGTTCTAATAATAAACAGTTTCATAAATGCTCATGAAATTTTTCTTAGAATTAATGGTGACTTACTAGAATGTTTCAAAGATTAATATTTACATTTTCAGTAATTTCATTTGGACTAAACTGCTTGACTCTAAGTGTCAGATCCAGCAACCTTTTTTATATTGTCTGATAAATTTGTCATTTCCCCAATTCGAGTACTATGCAACTTTATGGATTTTTTAAAAAGTCTATTTTATTCTAAGTTCAGTTAAATGCCATCTAGAAGTTTACAGAGTACTAAGAAGCATTTTCAGAGGTAATAAAGCTGGTAAATTCTGACTTGGCAATGTCATTATTGTTTATCCATGGTCACTTTTCTTTCTAAGAATTTAAAAAGATTTTTAAGTATACATTTTAGTTTGACTCAAAAAGCTGAAAGATGCAAATGACATAACTGATAAAAAGGCTAAAATATTAAAATTCTTTACCTAAGTTTCCTACTTCATTTCGTACAATTTAATCACTAAACGTTTTCATCTGAGAAGCAAATACCTGAGCTGCTGAGGTTTCCCTATGAGAAATCACAGAATATGTCAATGCTCATATTCTATCACATTCTACATTTCCTAAAAACTAAAATTTGTAAGGTATCTGCACTAAAGCATTGGTCTCACATAACAACACAACAAGGCAAGATATTTACCACAGTCTTAGTAATACATTTTGATAAGGCCTGGAACTTTTTTTATTATAAATATCTAGTATCCAGTGTTTCAGGAATAAATTCTAACTCAACATGTAACCTACCTCTAAGTTTCCCTGCCAACCTTCAGTTCAATGTTTTAACTGTATTTTTGATCTACACCATTGTGTATTCTACCCTAATACCCTACTAAGCGCACACCAGTTTTATTCTCCAGAGGATTCCATCAGAGGGATCCAAGGACTCTTTATCAGTGATGGACTCATCATCTTGAGTCAAGAAGTTACTACACACCTTGTTTTGCCCTCCCTGTCCAATTCACCATTGGCCTGGTTACTTAGATCTTAGCAAGCCTGTTGCTTGGAAGCATCTGAATTACAGAAAGCTAATGGAGCTAGGAGAGAAGTTCCCTATCATGTATTTCATAATTTACAGTTGTGGGAACTGACACTCAGAAGTTAAACAATAGGTCCATTTTAACTGTTAGAAAAAGAGAGAACACAAATGCTAGTTATTTGAAACTCCAGTTCTCTAGGTTAGGGAACTTCCATGGTAACATGACTGTATCCACTCTTACCTGTGAAGGGAAGAGAGATGGGTCGATTGTACCTTGAGAACTTCGTCCAGTTGTAAAACATTCTGTTAACAACTGTTTCAGAGTTTGCTTCATTTCCAATGCTAAGTCATTTAACCAAATCTAAAGAAAAATTTTACAATTACATATACAAATTATAAAACAAATATATGAACTATTGATTGACTATTATTTCTGGGGTGAGGACTATAATTATTTCTTATTGACAGTTATACTCCAAATGTATTGTATGGAATACAATTCTTCATTTTATTAATAAATGATTTAAATAAATGAAAAGCATGTTCTCACCTCTGGGAATATAATGTGAAAACTCACACACTTGTGATTAGCTTTTACCTTCTTCAAGATCTCTTTACAAGCCAGTATAATACAAACACTTAAAAAGTAACTCACCATTTCATCACATGAAAAACAAATTAGATAACTGGGCCAATAAGCCAGAATCAAAATGACTAGCTATCCTGTAATGCTGTCCTGTATTCTCATTTTCAGAAATCTGAACATTCATATGGGATTGATTTCACTGGCATGAAATTTGGGGAGTTAGGCTGCTGCCTCTTCAAAGTTAAATTTTGTTTCAAGATCAAAACAATATACTTTTCAATCACTTGATTACTGATAACATAATAAATGATAAGTGAAAATAATAATTATTAAAAATATAAATGGAATCACAATTTAATCTTAAAAAAAAAAACTAACACTAGCAATATAGAAGGGCAAAAACTACAATCTTAAATAGCTTGTCATCATTAGTTACTTTAAATGAACTCTAAAGTCAAACTTTTTTTTTTAATCTGTAGATCTTTTTCCAGTATGAAAAATGGCATAAACCTCTGTTCCACTCAAAAGCCACTGAAGCTCAAGAAAACCATGTCTCTCCATCAGAGTTAACAGGGACATCTACCCTGCTAATCACAAGAGCTTCCAGAGCTCCAGCCTCACTTTTGCTGACAAAACTGTTCTAGTCTCTATGCTGAAAGTTAAGCTCTTCCTCTCCGTGTTCATATGGTGCCAACAAAACTACAAGAAAGAAATACAACAAAATACTTCACCAAACATGAGAGTTGCTTAACAAATCTCCTGTGCTTTTAATCACCTGATTTATGCATTCTATTCAACATGGAATAGGATACTAAGAACTAACCAGAATAGACGTTTTGCTAAACTATATACATACACATACGTATGAAAAAAAGGTCTCTTAACTGTTTTGTTAGAAAATAATTTTGAAGTCTGAAAATTATAATTCAATGTGACACAATCTATTAATGTTTGATCTTGCTGTAATCTGTAACTGGTGTTTAAAAATTCATTTTTTCCGACTCAGTTTATAAATTGTTGTTCTATAATGCTGCTGTTTCAAGCTTATTTATTCACTAAATCATCCTAGACAACTAACATTTTAAATAGAAAAGAGAATTGAGAATTGAGTAACTACATTCTAAGCATAATACAGCATACTTAAAGGCAGCTATCTTATTAATTTTCAACAGAAAGAGTTTATAACAAATAGCAAAAATCTATTTTAAGAATTTTAAGAAATAAGGCTCTAAGTCATATGATAATAAATTATGGAGCTAAGCTTACTATTCAAATCTTTCTGATTTTAAAGCAAATGATGTCCTCATAATTACATACTATCTTCCAAAGACTGAAAATCCAAATTTTCCTTAATACCAAATCACTCTGAGCTAATAAAGCAAATCATTTTTTAAGATATGTGACAAAGTCTCCTAAAAGGCCTAAATTAACAAACTTTATCCTACCAATTGACTAAATTATTTTTGATACAAAACTGTCATATTTCATTTTCATAGTTGAAAAATCATTTACCTCTACGCTATTTGATAAAAGAACTTTATTTTTAAAAGGTACAACTTCTCCCTCTAAAGATTTCATTGCAGTTATATGCTTTGATTCTTCATCAAAACAGACACTGTTGATACCTATAACATAAAACCAAAAATTTAAATCAGAAATAATTAAATGCTAGTTTTAGAAATGTTGTTTATTACATAATATGTATCCAATACTATATTATAGTGCAACATAATTCAACTATGTAAACTAGCAGGACAACTTTTTACAATAACCAAAACTAGAAACTACCAAATGCCTATCAAAAGGTAAGAATAGTTCAATTGTGAGATATTCACACAATGATTTCTCAGCAATGAAAATAAATGTAGTTTTAGGTATCTCAAAAACATAAGAACAGAAAAAAAGCCAGGCAGAAATGAGTGCATATGATTTTAAAGTGATAATCCACTTGCTTAGAGGGCGCCAAGGAGCAGAAAGGAAAGGAGCTTAAACAGGGCTTCTCCACCCACACTCAACTCACTTTATAGAGTATTTATAAAATTTAAACACATAACATCACCTTAATTTTCTAAAAAAAAAAAAACCCTGTTCAGTTATTATTTCCAAATCAAAGAAGGAAACTAAATCTCAGAGAGTTAATATAACCAACTAGTAAATCCCAAAGGTAGAGCCAGAATGCAAGCCCTCTGATTCCGAGAGCTTCTCCACCACCTCCACAGCCCAAATCACAGCTTCATATACACAGTGGTTCGCAAGTATTTTTGTAAAGCCCCAAAGAATAGATATTTTAAGATTTTACGGGTCCTACAGCCTCAATTCTGTAAAACCAGCTACAGACAGTAACTAGCATGGCTGTGTTGCAACAAAACTGTATTTAAAAATGCAAGCTAAGAGATAGATTTGGCCCTTGGGTTATAAAATGTTAATCCTTGATTATAAGTGCGGATAATAAAAAGATTTTTATTTCTAAAAATTAATTTAAAAATACAGCTCTTTTCCAAATATATGATGTGTTTTGAGAAAATGAGCAAACAGATTCCATCATTTGACCAACAAAAGTGATTCAAAACGTTGACGCATATGACACTATCATGCTATGCTTTTCACCAGGTCATCTCACCTGTCACTTGAGTATTATCTATCTAATATTACAACCCATCCCAGATCTTGCTGTTGGCCACAATTGTATACTCCTCTGAGTACTCCTCTGAGACATCATTTAGAAAAATTTAAGCTTAACAAAAAAGTGGTATATTCTTTTTCACTTTCAGGTTGCTCTGCTTAACCTAGTCTTTAAAGGTTCCCAGTCTTCTAGCAAAGACATGCACATTCTTCAGTGTTTACCTTAGTAGTTATCTTCTTCATGGTGCCCCAAAACTGAACAGAAAGCTTCAGAAGTGCAACTATAGCACCACATTTTGACATTAACCTTATATTATGCATGGCAGCTAGGTACACCTCAATAAATATTTGTTGAACAAATGTTGGATCTTACCAGCAAACAGTTTCTTAAGGTGAGACTGAATCACTGACGGGTTAGTAGACTGGCCGAGTATTTCTAACAAGTCATCATCACCAATAAAATAAAATCTTGGGAATGCTGAGCGTTTTTCCTAAAAATAAAAAAGGAGACTGACCTTATACTTTTCAAATAATTTGATAGTAAGTATTTTACAAGTTGTTATATAAAGATTAAAAAAAAAAAAACATGCCTCCAAAAATTCATTTAATGATTTCTGACATCTTTGAAGCTGATCAAGTATCGTTAGAAGAGAGTTTCTGATGCCTGCATGAGTAGTTAATGTTGTGACACGGTTGTCCTTCTTGATGTCAGTCATTATTGACCTACAGAAGAAAAATATGTATATATATGTTTTTTCACAGCTTTTTGGCTGAAATAAAGATACTGAGATATTTATATCATTACCTGTCTGAACAAACTAGAGGCCAATACAATAGCAATACAGCACTATGCTACTAAAAAGTAATACTACTCCATTGCCATTTTTAACCCTCCCCATATTGCAAAATTCTCTTGTTTTATTTATCTATGATACCAATATTAAATCATATTTTATTCATGTAGTCGTCCAATGACACAGAAATACATTAATTTCTCAAGCGACTGTAATAAAACTATGAAAAATGCTAACAAGGAAAAGTAAAAACATGATGAAATGACTAATAGAGTAACCCCTAATCTATGGTGTCTTAAAGTTAATTTAAGCTCAGATCTGAATGATGAATAAAATTCAGAGTGAGTATGAAGAAAACAGTTTCTGACAAAGACCCTGGGAAGGAGCTTTGTATGCTTCAGAAACGGAAGACTAGAGTCAATAAAGCAAAAATGGAGAACAGAAGAAAGAACTAGAGTAATGGACCAGGAAGAGATCATGCTTTTATCCTCAGAGATAGATACAAACCACTTTAAGGTTTTACTTAAAGGCACAAGGAGAGAAGTTGATTAAACCTCATTTTTAAAATATTACTGTGACTATATGTGAAAAACTTACTGGAGAAGAAAAAAATAAGTTTAAATGATTAGGAAGTAATCCAAGTGAACAACACAAGAACTGTGGAACAAACTCAAATATCGCTTTCTCTAAATTCTTTTTTCTTTCTGATTTGTATTTGAAGAAATAGTGTCATCTCGTTACTCAAAGTAGAAACATGATGGATAGCTTTGAAATCTCATATAGAGATATAAAAGGTATATTTAAAATATACTGAATTATAATCAAGAAAATATGATGCAATAGATATAGAAGTTGAGATTTCAAATATAACCATCATGTTTCTGCTCTGAGTAATTAGGTGATACCATTTCTTAATATAGAAAACAAGAAAAAAAAAGATTTTGTGAAAGAGATTGGGGATAAACTCATGGATTTAGTTTTGACATGTTAATTGAGGATGCTTAGTAAATTCAGAATCCAGAAAAGAAAATTCACTTCAATCTGGATGTTGAGAACTTACAAAGAGAAGAGAATTGATGCTAAGAATGATTAAGTTCACCTAAAAAGAGACTATAGAATGAAAAAGGAATGTAAGACTTAGTCTAGAGAATGTCAGTATCTAAATCTTTTGAAAGAGTGAAGAATAGGAAATCAGGAATAAAGCCAAAGAGATAGGCAAAAACCATGAGAACACATTGTCACAGAATCCCAGGAAAGATACTTTCCAAGAAAGAAATGTTCAACTCTATAAATAATAGAAATAAGGTAAAACAAGGAATGAAAATGACCATCAAACTTAGAATAGGAATACCATTAGAAAATATACACATACATAATCACATATATGCAAACATACATACACATATAGTGAAGATAGAAAACTTAAAATGGCTCAAAAATAAATGGCTGAAATAACAGAAAGTAGCTTCTAAGAGGCTCCAGTAAAAAAAAAGTGACAGATGATACTAATAACTATAAAAGTAATTTGCTTATAATGAGCACGTCAAAAGAATAAAAATTTTTCATAATGTCTGTAGCTTATGTTGTTGTACTGACCTGAAATCCTCGTCAACTCTGTTAAAGCGTGTCTGTTCTTTTGGCAAGGCTCCTCGACCAAAAATGGGTTCCAAATACACCCACTTTCTCTGAATATGGTTTAAATTCTGTAGGTATTCATCTAACTCAGCAAGTTTTCTTTCCCAAATTGAAACTTTATCTTCAAATCCTTTATAATAAGGAGACTCCTTTAAGGACTGAAGAAGGCATCTATTATCTCCAACTTGATTTACGATATCTTTCCAATCTTTAATCAGCTTGATTGTTCGACTTTGGCTATCTTCATAATCAACCAGTGTAAATACTGCTCCAACTCCCCAAAGATCAAGTTCACGTAATGCTTCTCTGATTGTAACTTCACCTTGTGCCCGACTATTTAAATCCTATTTAACACAAAATAATTATAATTATTATTTCCAATTAATTATTATATAAATAGGTTTTAAGAAATCTATATTAGAAGACTTACTTTCAGCTGGCTTTTCAACACAAGGCAAAAAAAAAATTAAGTGGAATTACATACTCAAATTCTATACAAAGTTCTTCCTTATGTCTTTTATTTATAAATAAGAAAGAATTCAAACATTGCAAATCTCTTATGTAAAGGTTTTCAGACCTCAGAAACTGCTGTGACTGAACCATGAGTTTTGACACATCAAGGTGAATAACAATCATGAAGATGTATAATTTGCAGCACTCATGAAAATACAAATATGCATAAGGATTATCAACAAACACAACAGGATACATTTAAGTTAGAAAATCAAAATTTGCCATTCTACCTTGAATGGCAGAACACAATGTGAAAGTCTACCCTTTTGACAATATTGTACATAAGATGTACTTTTAATTGAGATCTTTTGAAGCCTAATTAGCAAAATGAGTCTTCTATTAGCATTTGGATTTCTGTAGCTTTTCAGCTATTTATACTGCACAAAGAAAAATATTTAATTTGACGTTTTATTGAAATAGCAAAATACAAAGCAAATTCAAATGTTACCAAATGTCAGGATTCTGAGATAATTCTAGGACTGATTCTTACTTTAAGGTCTGATGCTTTTGCAACAATTGTATCAGCTACTCTGAGCAGATCACCAAACAGTAATTTCTCTAGACTGGTTCCCCTAGGGAGGCCAAGTAGGCGAAAAAGGTCAAGCCAATGATCTGGAGAAAGATGCTCCCCTCTTACATATTTCAAGATAGGAGTGACGGTCTGTTAAAAAGAAGAAGAAAAGGCACATGTACATAATTATGCAAGTATTAGTGAAATGCAAATTGTTATTAGTTATATGATAAACTACTACAGTTTTACTCCATTGTTTTATTAAATAATATTGAAATCGCATTATTAAAGAGAATTATATAAAACTTTTTATTAATATTGTTTATTAAACATATATATATATTAAAGCCTCATTTATTAAACATTGTTGTAGACTACTGTGGATGCTCTCTTTGTAGCTTAATGTATTTTAAAGTGTGACCCAAATTATTTCTATTTCAGTGTTTTCAGGACATGTCCTACATCCTAAATATGCTAACTGACCCATATTCTAGGATCTAAAAATATTCTGATTTATAACTTAACTGTAAATTGCTTTCCTATAACTTCTTTCAAAAGGTATAAGAATAACATTAATTTTATGGTATACATTTTATTCCTATTATTTCATGAGATGAAATAATTAAAAAATATAAACTAAAATTATACTTCAGTAGCTACATAATAAAAATATACCTGAAAGCTTCAAAGATAATTTTTAGACAGTAGAACAGTAAAACTATCTTACTTTGTATTTATCAACTTCGGACTGTAATTTCACCGTCATTACTGAATGTTCTTCTACTTTCCTTAATCTGTCATGCCAGTTCATCAAAAATTCCTCAAACAGATATGTCTTAGTCCTGTAAAACACCAGAAATGCATCTTAAAGTTACCATCCCCCCCAAACAATACCCAACTATAAAAATCTAAATATTGTTTATGAATCAAACCGGAAAGTAATCCAATCTTCATTGGCCATTTCCTGATATCCTTGCTGAAACTCTTCATAAAGGGCCCAAATTTGTGCACAGCTTTCAATGTCTGTAGAGATACTGTATGCTAATGAGAAGTTTGGCTCTTCTAGTCCAAAATGATGGCAATCATCACTATAGAAACAAATAGTATGCTATCATTAGAATTTTTTTGAAAAATACCATTACCATTAAGCATCAGCATTCATTAATTGTATCCCCTCTGTGTGTGAGCATGTGTGTACTCCATGGGTGATGGTAGGCAGTGAAGAACTATACCTACCTCACACAAGAATTTTATTTTAACGCTTTAAAAATCTTCTAAATCCATTAACATGTATTTTTTTTAAAGGCATAAAATGGATAGGTAATATATACATGTTTTTTTATCTATATATGATATACATATTAGGGATATAAATTTATGGATTAATCTGCGAACACATTCTCAGTTAAAGGGGTGTTTTTTTCAAATGTAAGATATTCTTCATCTAATCAGCATAAGATCATTTAGAAAATGTGGTACTAAAGCCTCCATTCATTCACCTATGAGAGTAATTATTTATGATGACTTTTCTTATATAGACCAAACATATAACAATATTAAATTTAAGACCTTATAACATAAAACAAAGATTTTTCTTTAAAATTTCTTCTTATTTTGTTAGGTTCATTTTTTTACCCAGAGCCTCTGAAAGTAACTTCCTATAAATTGTATGCTCCATTTTAATTATAGGAGATCACAGAAAGCCCGTATTCCAATTCCTTGACTTAATTTTTAGATATATTTACTTTCCTATTCAATTTCTAATCTTAATCAGAAATTTGCTTTCTCTTTACATTTTACAATCCAAGAATTCCATACCTAGCAGTAACATGAACACTTATTTCTTGTTTTTAAAACAGATGAAGTTTATAAGGAAAACATTGATAACAGATACAAAAATTATTAGTTTAATATGTAAGTTTTTCAAATGAATACTATCAATTTAAAAAAAAAACATACACTAATTTTTTCCTTACAACTTCAAGATCATCAAACTCAATTTTTTTCTCTTTTATTGACTTTGCACTTTTAGCAAGGGTATTTTGTTGGCCAGTTTCAATAATATCATCTCCAGGCTTCAGTTGGTCCCAACGAGCTCTAAATTTTTCCAATTCTTGATAATAGATCTGAAGACGTGATTTCACATTTCCTTTCATCACTTCAATCTATAAGCAAATAGTTAATATAGTTTAATTTAGAAATAAATCTCACTTTATTCTCACATTTTGACTTTCAACACTTTCCATTTAAAAAGCAAAAATATAGAAATACCAAAAGAATCTTTCAAAAGATTGTTTTTAGTTACTGATATCAAGTTCAATAAAGTAATTCAAAAACATAAGATTGAGTATAAAAGTATAATACTAAGTGATAGCTCAAAAACATGATTATTAAAAAATCATTCTTGGGCCATTACTGGTGGCGCAAGGGGTTAAAGTGCAGCACTGTGAAGCTAATAGCAGCTGCTTCAGCTTGAGTAGATCCAGGGAGGTGCCCCACATGGCACAACAGACCTCTCCTGTCTTGCCTGCTACTACCCTCAGCAGTGTTTTTCAGTGAATCTGCCTGTTCTGCTCCCCACTCTGTCTCTGGTGAATCCTGTCGCCTCCCCACACCTCTAGCCTGTACTCCAGTTCTGCATGCATAAAGATATAAATATTAAAAAATAATAAATCATTCTGGTGATTAACAGTACCATGACTATTAAAAAATGGTTGTTCAACAAGTACCAGTTGTTCTACCTCAGCTTCCATTCCCCTGTGACATGTATGTAATGGACATAGACTAAGTTCTGGTCAAGGAGATGAGTTCATTAGATACATGCATCTTCCAAGTTGTACCCTTGAAAGACACCATATATAGTAGTTAAACAAATTCATTCAAAAAAGAAAAAAAGTATGGTGTAGTGGGAAATCCAGCTTAATTAACTATGTGAAATGAGAACTATTTAAAGTTTTTTACAATATAAAGTACTAAGGGAGGTGATTCAGCAATAGTAATTTTTACAAATCTGACTTACTATGAAATAAAAATAACCAAGAAATCTTAAGTGAGAAAGAATTGCTTTGAGTTCCATAAAGTGACTAAATGATTCTTACCTGATCTTTAATCATAAGTTGGTGACTTTCCATCATCAACTCAAATTTATCCCACTTTGCTTTCAGATTACTAATTGTTTCTAAACCTCCACCCGCTACAGTGCGTAAAAGTCTGTTTTTATCTTCAGCTTCTTGAAATAAGGGCAAAATCTAAAGGTTAAAAAAAAATGTGAAAAACAACTTATTAGATTTCTTAAGTTTGTACTTGTTTGAATTTGTTTTCATTTCTTGCTTTTCTAAATCCAGAATTGCTGCTTTTATTAAATAAAGCCAACTTTTTCATATGAAGATTTTAATGCATTTACTACTACATACAAACTTAGCTGAGACAATCTACATCAGAGAATCAAAAGGACAGTAAATGGCAATATGAGAATGACTTAACGTCGCAAATCCATAAAGACAATATGATAGCTGTTCAAAGGAAAATTTTGTAAAGAACATTCCACTGATAAGTGCCAAACGGCCATCTATTAAGACCTAAGCTAGTGATTATCTAAAAACATAAGTCAACTAAATTATCCTACTTATAGGGAAGGGAAAGCCATGGAAAAACACACTTAATAAATAGACAGCTAAAGGAAGGAAATCATGTTTCTGTGTTCAGTTTCTCCTTGAATTCCTTTAAATTGTAGATGGTTAGCTAGCAATTTAGTTAAATGGTCCAGGGTACCTTCTAAAACACCATAACACAGTATCCAATAATTCATACTTGCATTTTTCACTATTCAACAAAGCAATAAAATCCATTCAAAGATTTTTTTTTTTTTTAATCAATGTGCAAACTTTAACAGACTGCAACAAATAAACCCCAGTATATCACAATGACCAGGGTACATTCTCTGGGCATGAAAACTTCCATCTGAGAAACAGAAACCCAATGGACCAAAATCAATAAGGAAAATCAATAAGAAAAAGGAAAACAGAGTAAGATATCCTGCATGTAAATACAATTTAGATTTGCATGTAAAGATTATAACACTTTCCTAGTCTACTTGTTTCCATTCCAACTCCTTCAAATCCACACACCAACAGAGAGACATATCAAAACAACTCTATTGATATAATACCCCACTACTTAACCCTCAGGAGTAGTTCCCCATGCTCATAAATCAGCATACAATCCTTAATGAGGCTCATGTGACCTAGATTCTACCTAGATCTACATCTGTTACTTTCTACCTCACATGTTGTCCACATTTCTTAGTCACTGTGAGGCCAGACTTTGTATCTCCACAACTATTTCACTCTCAATCTCCTTTGCTGCTTCTACAATACTTTTTTAGATGTCCAAACCTACTCTATCATTAACCTGCAGTACCTGCTATCATTTGCTGTCAACCAGATGATCTAGACCATTCCAAATTTTTTTGCATATCATAGATATAAATTTAATTTCCAAATTTAGACCTTCATTCCAAATTCCATATTTCTGGTTCAACTTCTAGCCAAACTCCATATTTCTGGTCAAAATTCCAGCCACTTCCAATGCAAGCTCCTCCTACCATACCACCTGTTCAAGCTAAAAACCTAGGGGACATGTTTATTTTTCTCTCTCCCTCTACCTTATGTATCTGGTCCCCACTCTAAACTAGAGTTCACTAGTTCACTCTCTTTGCTCTGCTACTATAAGGTACAAAGTTTCCACCATCTCTCATCTATTAATTGCAATATCCTACTAACTTTCCTCTCTGCTTGCTACTTTTGTCTCCCTACATCCATACTCTATAGAGCAAAGATAGTAATCACTTCAAAATATAATTCACATAATTATAATTCACTCCCCTTCTTAAATCCTATGAGAACATTCTATTACACACAGAAAAAAAAATCGAAAACATTGTCTAAAACTATCTTCATAATCTGGTCTTTATCCACCTTTCCAATTTTACCTCATATAATTTTCTTTCTTGAATATTGAATATCCCCTAATGGTCTTGAAAACATGTATACTGACCTCTTCCTTTAATATACCAAAGTCTTCTCTACTTTATGATTGGTTCCTTATGATTCATGTCAGTTATCAGCTCTCTGAGAATGCTTCCCATGACAATCACCCTAAGTAATATGACCTAGTTAGGCATGTTCATGCTCTCAATTCTACTTCCTCTCACTCCTCTCCCCTTCACCCTACACTTATACATAAACAAATGCACACACCAATGCACACTCCATGATAATACAGCAAGTTCATAAATGAAACTCCAAGTCATAGCACAATGTTTTTTATAGGCCACCTGATGTGATCTATTTATAGATCACAGGATATATTAAACATCTTTTGAAAAATGAAAACCTCTGTGCTTTAACTAACTGCCACAGTTCACAATGCCATTCCTAAGCTACTTCCTTCAACTAGCAATTATTATTTTATTTGCCTTTAAACCCTCTGTATACCTTCTAGCTTACTAATAAGGGTCTGTAATCCCTTCCACCATGTAGGTATATTAATTTGCCAACTCTTCAAACTTTATGATTTTCAGTCTGTGACATAGTAAAGGACACATAAAAATTTTATTCTGATTTGAATTATTTTCCTTCTTTCCTCTAAATATGACTAAAATCATCTACAATGCATTTTACATAAGTTTGCTTATTATTCTATACTCAGCCATCAAGATATACTCTATGAATCTTTACCACTCCTTTACCTTTGTCTCGAATTAGGTATTTTCTCATCATATGTGAGTATGTAGTATGTGTTCATGCATGTGTATATTCTTAACTCAATTCTAACTTCATACTTTGACATCCTAAATGTACAGCCCTGGAACTAAAAGCATGAATTATTTATATTTAGCTTAGACTCACTCTAAGGCTGTGTGATACAATATGCCACATCACAAAACAGACTGCCAATATTATTGAGGATAATCAAGAGCATTACACTTACTACTTCATTATATCAACAAAACATCAGTAGTTCAAATATGAACATTATATGGACTTCCTTATAATGCTGAGATTATATGATATTTCCGAATAGTAACAGAAAATTACCTACTGTAAGCATCTACAAAAAAGTAACAATAAATACTTTGTGATTCTCACCTCTGGCTTCCGTTCTTGCAACTTACTATATTGTAAATTTGCATCACCTATTTCTTCCACAGACTGGGGCATAATTGCTAAAACTTCCATAGCCTCAGTAACAAATGTGTCGATTTCATGTAAATGACCTGAATAGGTAACAGTGAAATATAAAAAATATTATCATAAAAAATACTCAATTGCCGCCCTCTCTGGTGGCGCAGCAGGTTAAAGCACAACACTAAGAAGCTAAAGCTACTTCCCCATGAGTTTGATTCCCGCCTGCCCGGGAGGTGACCACATGGCGTGGCAGACATCTCCTGACCCGCCTGCTGCTCCCCTCAGCAGTGTACTTCATAGATCTGCCTGTTCTGCTCCCCACTCTGTCTCTGGTGAAGCCTCTCGCTGCCCCTGCACCTCTGGCCTGTACCCCAGTTCTGTATGGATAAATAAATCTTTAAAAAAAAAAACTCAATTGCATAATTCCTAAATTAAAGGGTGCTAGTAGTGACTACAAGAAATACATTAAATCTTAGATTATCATTTGCTGTCATATGACAAAATTTAAAATTACAGAGCCAGCAAAAAATTTCTTCTCATAAATTTACTTTATATTATACACTTAGAAGTTCTAAGAAAAAAGTTAAAATGGGGCCCTCCCTGGTGGAGCAATGGGTTAAAGCACAGCACCATGAAGCTAGCAGACTTCTCCTGACCCATCTGCTGCTCCCCTCAGCAGTGTATTTCATCAATCTGCCTCTTCTGCTCCCCACTCTGTCTCTGGTGAATCCTCTTACTGCCCCTGCCCCTCTGGCCTGTGCCTAAATTCTGTATGCATAAATAAATAAAAATAAATCTTTTTTTTAAAGATTTATTTATTTATTCATACAACTGGGGTACAAGCCAGAGATGTGGAGGGTGAGAGGATTCACCAGAGACAGAGTGGGGAGCAGAACAGGCAGATCAACGAAGTACACTGCTGAGGGGAGCAGCGGGCGGGTCAGAAGAGGTGTGAAGGAAGGTGACCATGTGATCACCTTCGGGGCCGGGAATTGAACTCATGCGGAAGTGGCTTTAGCTTGTTAGTGCTGTGCTTTAACCCGCTGCACTACCAGGGAGGGCCAAAATAAATCTTAAAAAAAGGAAATAATCCAGAATTAAAGAAAAAAGTTAAAATATACTCATTCTTTATAAATTTTGCTCAAAACTGGGAGCTTTTCCAGTCTTTTATATTAATTATTAAAGTTTCTCAATTTAAAGGGAAAAGAAAAAAGCAGCCATTTGAAGACGTAAGGAGAAGCACATTAATGCAGAATTCCTATGTTACTTAATAACTTATAGAACAAGCAGGTCTACTTCAGACTGCACATAGTAAAAATGCCTTCAATTTGTACAACTGTTAGTAGTGTATTTCCTTACTAAATCTGATCACTCTTCAGTTTTAGATCAGTTTTAGTTTTCCTTACCATTTTGGGGTTCATTTCCATAACTATAAAAGCAAATGTCTTTATATATAATTAATTTTATTGTTTTTAATAAAAATCCAAAAAGTATCTTTACCTTGAATAGACTTCTTTAAAGAAAGAATAAGCATATCAAATAACTTCTGGATGAGATCATCAATCACAGTCTTCACAGGATTGCAATTAATATTTAAACAATCTACTTTGACAGCACTGCAAATGCCAATGAACATATTTTAATATGACACAGCCTCATTAGAGGAAAAGGGTCTCATTACAACATTATGATGTTGTATAATTTAATTAAAACCCAAATCATTTCAATTTTATTTAGCAAAATGCTAAAACATGGTTAATAAATTTTTCATTAAATAACAATTTTGTTAAAATACAATTTATAATCATGAAATCAGTTCAAAAAATGTAGGACATTATCAATCAGTAAAGTAGTAACATGAATACATTTAATTATTTACAGTTTGTGATAGCATATAATGTCGTTATTAAAATACAAAATTAATTATCATGCATTAGAAGTACAAATAATAAGAGAAAGAGACAGAATATGAATATAGGTCATGAGACAATAAGACAATGAAACAATATAATACCATTTTTAAACTATCAAAATGACAAAAATGTGATGATTAGTATTCATATTGTCAGTTGTGTACAAAGAAATCTCAAAACTATTGTCTAGGGTATAAATTAATGCAACTTTCATGAACAGCAATTTATCAAAGTATAATAATTTTAAAATAAGCTCATCTATTGTCTTAATAATTTTATCTTTAGAATTTATACTAAGGAAATTTTCAGGAAAGACTTCAAGATTTATACACAACTATCTTCATGAATGCATAAATTACAATAATGAAAACCTAGAAAAAAGTTTATAAAACTAGCTTAATTATTTTACATGTTTACAATTAAAAATAGTAACTTGACATCAGGTGATAACATAGCAAAATACTAATGTAGCAGCATTAAATAAATTGCAGGATGAAGAAGGATCCAAATTTTATAGGTACTTGAGCTAATATTTCTAAAACATTAATGTCAATAATTATTATACTTTCCTATATTTAAAAACAAATGTACTATTTTAATCATCAAAAAATAGATATTTTAAGGACACCAATTCTTTGTGTGGTATCTTTATTCCATTATTGTAATGTTCAAAAAATAGAACATTTGAGTTAAACTCATTCATTTGAGAAGAATCTCATACCTAGCTTAAAATATATAGTTTTTTTTAAAAGCTTGGAAATTTTAGTCAGAAAGATTTCTTTAAGAGGTACTTGCCCTTTTTGAAACATATTCAGGTAGTAGTCTTAGTAAGCTCTGTGTAAACTTACTGTTTTATAATAAAATTATAGCAATCTTTTAAAGTTTTATTTATTTGTTCTCCGGCTAACTAGAGAGGTTTAAACTCCAGTTCCTAACTAACAAAATAAGTAGGAGCAAACATGTATGATGTAGGCAATAGCATGTTATAAGAATTTGAAAACCTGACAAAGTGTCAAGATTTTGGATGACTGACATGAGATGATCTTAGAAAACCTAAAAAATTACACTGTGCTCTATTTTGCTAAGGAAATGACATAAATGGAGAAAACACCCATTTGACACAAGCTATGCAACTTCTGTCAACTGGCAAATTCCAGATAGAAAGGAAAAGCTCCAACCAGGCAAGCTGCCCCAGGGCGGGAAATTCCTCTGTCTCTTGAGACAAAAGGTAAGCCCCTTGAGAGATAAGACCCCAAGGGCATAAAAACTCCTGGGAAGCTTCCTTGGTTTTTTTTAAATGAAAAGCAAATCTCAGATAAGACTGCCAGGGCATACAAACTCATGGACAATTTTTTAACTTCATTTACACAGGTGTTACTTAATGCCCAACTGTACAACTTCTTCTTAATTTACTCCTTTTTAAAAATAATCACTAACTACTCTCTACTAGCCTTAAATTAGCCATTAGCTTCTCTTTAGACAATCACTGATAACTCTGGTAACACAATTTATTGCTTCCCTAAGACCCCTAACAATCTTTTGCTAATAGTTCATCCTTTCCCAGACCCCTCTTTCCTTGAATTATAGTTAAACATCTGTATACATGACAATTATCACAAATTTGTATAATTTAGTATACCATAAAATGTCAGGAAAAAAATACATTGTTCCACTTTTCCTTAAGAATATTTATGACAATTTATGGCAATGTCTCATTAACTTACCCTATACATTATTGTAATTAATTACTTGCTACACAGTATAAATAAAGACCTGCTGAGAGAAAGGGCAGGAATACTTGCACCCAACTCCAACTCCCAGGTCTTCCTCCCACAGCTCCCCTTTCCCTTCTTGGAATCTCTGCTTGCAGAAGCCTTCCCACACCTTAGGTCCCTGCCTGACCTCCTTCCCCTCTCCCCCCACCACAGCTTGATGATTGGGGCTGGTCCGGACACCCACTTTTCAACCTTAGATAGAATGTAACTGCCACAACCAACCTACCCAAACTTATGTCCTTATCACACTGTCTGAAGTCCATCACTAGAATACAGATTTTCTGATCTGTTATATCTCTAAAAAGTACCCATAAAATAAATATCTGTGTATAAATTCATGGGTATTTTAGCTTAGATGAACATGTAAGAAATAGCAAAATGAAAAATGGAGTATCAAATGAGCATTCTTTCTTTGTTTTGTTTAGTTTGGGCAGGGAAGCATAAAGAAAAAAACAAGCACAATTAAGAGTAAGCAGTAGTGATAGCCGGGTAGGCCTTAAGCAGTCAATGAAAAAAAATCAAAGATAGGGTGAAAGAAAGGATCCAATAAAGAGAAACTTCACATACAAGCATCATATACATTTCAAAAGCAGTTTTTCTTTACTTTAAACTAATATTAATGAAGTTCTCCCAATCATCTAAATTCAAATTCTCATCATTTATCTCATCTCTGTTTCCCATCTCTGAAATTTCCACAAAAGGCCTCTTAATACTTTCTATTTCCATCTGCCTTATCTTGAGTGCCGATAGATTAATTTAGTCAATTACTTCTGATCTGCTGGACAACTAAGTGCTCTTCCTCAGGGACCCTGTTGTTCTACCACACAACTCATTCATTTCTTTCAGATTACCATTGTGAATTTAACATAGCTGTGATACTGATACATTCCTGTTTAGAAACTTTCAATAGCTAACCATCCTAATGTGGATAAAATCCCAATTCCCTATTGGAATATTTTAAAATGTAAGATTCTCCAAAATTTATAGCATATCTACCTCTGTCTAGAGACATCAGTAGCTAATAAGTATGTAACTCTAACCAAACCCCTGAATACATTAACCAAATTAGTTGACAATATTTTCAACTAATCCCTCCTTTTAGGGTTTCTATTCTAATGTTCAATTCTTGTTTCTACCTGTTAAAATTCTAGTTCAAGTATAAATTTGGTCTTGTTTTATCCCAAATTGATAGTATGGCATCATCCTGTAAGTTTCAGTTCATTCTCCAAATGGAATACAGATTAATCTATCTGGTATTGATAATACTAATATTTGTTGCTACCCTATAGCAGTAATTTGAATGCAAATGTTCATTTATCCTCAAGACACAATGAGATAAACAGTGTTATTTTAACTATTTCAAACTAAACAAATTGAGGTTCACTGGGTCTGAACGATCACCAAAGTTATGAAGCTGCTAAGAGTCTCCTAACTGCTGATACAGCTCCCTGTGTGTGACTTAATCATTAATACAATTACTGTGCTACCAGAGAGCAAGTAATTTGATCTCAGCTTGAATAGTCTTCTCTAGTCCCATAAAACATGTTTTATCATGTTACATCAATAAATGCTCAGCAGATATTTACTGAAAGAATTGACTAGTTAATGAATTAAAGTGATGTTATCTTTTATAATTAACAGAGATACAATTACATAGGCAATAGGCAATAAGGTATTGAACTTATTACAAAATCTGGCTCAGTGATAGGAATTTCAGATAATGAAGAGATACAATTTCATGCAGCTGAGTTATGAGATATCCCTATGAGAATTTCCTCAATATTTAGGGTACTATCTAGATATAGTACTGTGTTGTGTCTCCCTCTCTCCTCACCAAAGCATTTGAGAGAAAACAGAGCAGTACAAAAGCAGAGTCAAATGACTTCAGTTTTATTCCCTGTCCATGCTCACAGTAATAACTTCTTACCATCTTTAGCCTGTGTCTACGCATATCACATATTAAATCCTCCTCCAAACCTGGGCAGAAGTCTCCAACACCACTCTACTCTATCCAAGGAGGTCTCCACCAGAAGAACCTCTAGAAGAAAAACTTCTTTGAGTCTCAGCATTGCTCTACTCAAATGATACTAAAGTGTCAAAGCTGAGCTTCTGAAAGGTAGAATGTTCAAGTGTAACTTGACTTCAATACTACTAAGTGAAGAAGAGTCCCTACTAAACCTTGCAAAAATTTATAATACACAGTACTATTTTAACTTCTACCTTGGAAGTCGTTCAACTTCTTTCCCTTTTATTTTCAGAGCTTTAAAATTCTTCTCCCAATCATGTACAGTAGAAAGATGCTTTTCTACTAGAGCTTCCATATCAGCTTGCCCAATTACAATCCATTCCTGTTTAAAGAACAGACACTTTTTAAACAAGCAGAATAAATCAACATGCAAAAGACTAAAGTGCCATTATGACCAATAAAAAGGGCAAATGTGAGCTATTCAAGTAAATTTCAATATAAGCATGTAGTTGCCATCATTATTGCTTAGCCTAAAGAATGACCAGGAAAATACAATAATCGTAAAACTTTAAATAGAACACAAACCCTTTAATTAGATCCTCAAATTTGATATATCTATATATATACAGACACACAATAGATAAATGTACAGACATACATGCACAAGATCAGAACTATTTCTGCAAAGCAAGGAACTACTGTAGTCTACAAATCTGAAAAGATTCAGATTCAATTATTTCTAAAATCAAAATGCAGAAACATTGCAGCAGCACTTAAGAAACTGGTTGAAAAACAGAAACTTGCTGAATTCTACAACCAACAGAAAAAAGCAATGAATGTAATTAAGGTTTATCTTTTGAGTCAGTGAGCATGATATGCTGAAACTAAAATAAAAAGTTAAATTCACTTTCATTAACTTTAAGAACTACCCCCACAGATTACTGTTGATCCAAAGAAAATAAAGGATCTATTTTCCTTAGAAGAATTAAAACTTATACAAAGGAACTGTGTCACATTACAAATTGATACACAAAATATTCAGAAAAAGAGAAAAAATTAGCTTACTAATTTTAAATAATGAAATACAAGAATTTTAATGTAACTTCTCATTTTTAGTGTAAGTCTAAATTGCATAAGAATACTCTCAACTCTAGCTCTTTGATTTGTCACATTTTTATTTTATCAGTCAAGACAAACTATTAATTTTGTACATTTAACACTAAATCAGTCAGCCGATAAAATATTATTATTGAATGATGGCAAATCACATGTTCCATACCTTATGTTGTTGCAAAACAGCTGACAATCTCCTAAACAGATCTTCTGCTTTGCTGAAAATAGTCAAAAATCCACTGGCATTTCTATCAATCATAATAGTAAAGATTGATTCATCTCCTGCCTCACCAACTCCCTTAAACTGATTAGGAATACCAATGAATCTCTTCATTTCTCTATAATACTTAGCTCGGATTTCTTCAAAGGGGGGTCTGAATTGTAATCGTCCTTGTCTGAAAGTAAATAAATAACTTTAAAAGATAAATCACCAGAAAATAATACATTGATAGTTAGGTTTTGAAAACACCTTACTTGTATGTTAAGTCTATATTTATTTCTGGCAGATTCTCATTAAGTGCTTCTAAGCCCATCTGATACTGATGTTCCAGAGCTTTATACAGTTGATGATTCCAGTGCTGTTTCCACGCGTGCATGTCACTTGCTTGGAATCCCTAATGTAATATTTACAGTTTTAATTAAAAATTAGGTGTGCAAATGTGGATGTCATTTAATGCTTTCTTATCTCATTTTACTTATCTTAAAATATGCAAACAACTCCATGTTAATTGCAGAATGAGATTTTATTTAAGATAAAATATGAAAATGTCTAATTTTTATGCTTATAAACAGTGTCCCAAAATAAGTAAAATTCAAAAATCAAATTACCATTAAATTAATTTCATATTTGTACTTTATTTTATGTTTTGAAAAATATGATTTTGTAATCATCTTATTCCCTTCTCAAAAATTTTCATTAAGTATAGCTCCACCCTTCCCACTCCCTAAATAAAACACTGCATACTTAAAAGCATAAGAAATTTAAATATCAAGATGCTTAGAATAGTTAACACACTCATTTGCTTCCACATAACATTGTGTTCTACAGATGTTACAATCACATCAAAGAAAACTAGCAAATAATAGTCAAGCACAAAGTACCAAAACTCTGAATTGAAGGATTTGGCATTTTATAAAATATACAGTTTTTACTCATATTTTTAAATGTAAATGTACTGTTAGTTTATATATAACTAACTAGAACTCTAAATTACCGAATGTAATTTAGATTTAAAGATAACCTTTATGAACTTTCCAACAATTCATATATTGCCATACTGGAAAGACGGCATCACAAAGTGTAGACACAAAGTAAAGAAAGCATACTCTACCTGTGCTTCCACACTTGCTAAGCCAGTTCTCAATTCTTGCAGTCCATCTTTCCAGCGCTGTTGCTGTCGAAGCAGGTCAATATTCATAAGGACTACCACCTGTTAACAATTAAAACTTAAGACTCAAAGTATCTTACAAACAGCCACTTTCAGGGGAACAACCTGACTGATATCACCTGAAGCAAACAATCCAAGGTAGCAACCCTCTAATTAGACACACCCATACCTATCTAGTCTATGCAATTTGGAAAGCAAAGTGTTACTTTGGTAGAATTCCTTCAAAACTACATAACCCAATCAAACATGAGATAACACATATCCCCCAAATGGGTAAACTGACTGATCAAGTATCAAGGTGAGGAAAAACAAGGGAGGATTGAATAGAAGGAAACTACAGAGTTAACTACTAAATAAAGGGTGGGACCCTGGATTGAATCCTGGGGGAAAAAAAACAGGTATCTGTGGAGAAGTTACACATTTCAAAAAGGTTGGTTTCCAAGTCTTGATAATTGTGCTTAAATTGTTAAAATAGGGGAAGTGAATCTGTACAATTTTTTCAAATTTTAGTCTCAAATTATTTTCAAATATGTTATTTAAAGTTGCATCCTAATTACTTTTTAATTAATGCCATTCATAGTTTTCTCAATTTTATAATTAGATACCTTTTCACAAAATGTAGTGTGCCATTTCCTCAATTTTCTATTTTCAGTAGCAAGTCGTTCAGCAGCATTTTGGAGCTTTTGGATGTAGCCTTCTAATTCTTTAGGGTTGTCCCATGTAATCTGTGACTTTCCTCCACTTCCTGCTTTAGAATTCTAAGGTACAACAAATATTTACTACATAAATGCATTTCTTTTTTCCAAAAGATTCAACATCTCTATGCAAATTTTAGTCTCAAACTCAATCTCAAGTCAAGGTCTTTATGTTTCACTGGAAGTGGTAAATGATAAAGCATAGTAAGTTTCTAGACTACAGTAAACTCTCAGTAAATTCTTAGTAAGGCCAATTGGCTATACAACTATCATTTATGTATCTTTTCCATCTTATAAATGATAAGACTGTGCAGCCCTCGGCTGCCTCACCAATTCTTTCCAGTATCTTCCTCTTACAAGTAAAATCGCCAGACACAGCACAATGCACAAGCATATGAAAACTGAAAGAACTAAGAAGCAGACAGCCTATAAAGTTTGGAAATTGAGGAATACACCAAATTTCCTCGCAGTCCCCTGTAGGCAGAACAAACCTCCAGGAGAAGCCAGTTCCTCTAGCCAAAGGATTAGAAAAACATTATCTTAATATCTTACAGGAGGCAATAAAACCTTGCAAGTGGGGCACATTTTCACAAGGTGTCAATGTCAGTAAAGGGGGCCATGAACTTTTATCTGATCATATGAGTTGGTGCAAGTCCATGTCCCAACTTAGTCAGGGATCGGCAGGACCCAGAAAACCATGGAACATACACACTCATCTAGTCCTCATACTACACCTTGTTTCAGATTTTAAAATGAATTTCTGAGAAAGAAGTGCAAACCAAGTGACAGTGAATTCCTAAGCCTAAACCATGGAAGCCAAGAGGAGGACGTGGAACATTTTTAAAGTGCAAACATGAAAAAGAACTGTTAAACATGAAATTGATGTCTGGTGAAAATATCCTTCAGAATGAGCATAATAAAAACATTCTTAGATAAAGAATAAGTAAGAGCTTGTCACTAGCAGAACTACTCACAGAACAAAGTTAAATTAAGTTATCTAAATAAGGTTGAAATGATAAACTAGAAACTTAGAGAACATTAAAGATATGAATGTTTAACAAACTATCCTCTTGAGTTTCTTAAAGTATAGTTGATGATTAAAGCAAAATTATAATGCTATCTGATGTGGTGGTCTATGTTTATAGAGGAAATACTAAAGCAAATATGTTAAAGTGGGAAGGCAAAGAGACCTAAATAGAATCAAGAGACCCAATCATATATCAGAAGTGAGTTTCTAGACTAGATAAATAGCTGATGAACAAATGAACCAATACAGTTATAATAAATATAACAGAATATTCTGTGAGTCAGTTCAAGAAGCATTTGTTGAATAATTTGAATAATACTATCCCCACATTCTATTGTACTGCTAGAGAATATGAGAGTAACTAGAGTCACTAGTCTACAACACAGTGAGTGTTCAGAGGGCAGCAAGAACCTTAATGTTCTTGTTTGAAATCCACTGCTTGTCTCATTTTATGTGTATTAAATATAATTATTTACTTCTCACAAGCCAATTTCTCTAAGTTTCTAAGAATATCAATAGATGTTAATTGAACTAGAGAAAATATTCTAAAAGCTTACAATTAAAACATAATATATTTAGTGAAAAAAGTCAGAATAATAAAGTAGGGTCCCATTTTCAAAAAACACACATAAATTACTTATAAATATGCATTTTAAAAAGTTTAAAAAGATATATATCAGACTATTATAAAGGTCATTTTGGGTGGTATATTTTTTTTTCCTTTCATTAACTTTACTTTTGCAATTCCCATTATATGTTGGTAGTAAGTTCTGGCAACAGGGAAAAAACTTTAATAACATTTATAATATTAATTATGCAATAACTAAGTTTAGGTCTGAGAAGTAGTATGTAGAAGGTATGTAGAAGATATTTACCATAGCAGGTTTTACAGCTAAGCCTGAAAGCCCTGTCTTATAATAAATGACAGGTCATCAACTGGAACATAGAAATTCAGGTTTAAGGGATGTTCCCACCATCCCAACTATTGTACTTAAACAATATGGTTTATGCTGAACATACTTTCTCTGTACCTGGAATTTGGATACCTACTAGCAAAAGATATCAGCCCCTAGTAAAAGCCTGGCACTAAATCACTAACAACTTTTCTTACTGAAACATCTCACATGTTCTACAACCAGTTGCTAGAGGAACAAAGCATGCACTGACAGAGGACTCTTGAAAACTGGTACATGGTTTTCCCAGAACTCAGCCTATGCATCTCTCCCAGTCTTGAGTTTGCTTTGCAGCTTTTCACTGTAATAAATCACTGCTGTGAGTCCAACTATAGCATGTGTCTTGTGAGTCGTTCTAGCAAATTATAGAACTTAGGATAAGCTAAGGATCATGACACAACTAGTTATCCACTTCAAAAGAAAAGGGGGGGGGCGCTTCCCTGGTGGTACAGCGGGTTAAACAACAGCACTAAAAAGCTAAAGCCACTTCAGCATGAGTTGGATCCCTGCCCCGGAGATGACCCCCTCATGGCACTGCAGACCTCTCTGACTTGCCCGCTGCTCCCCTCAGCAGTGTACTTCGTCAGTTGGCCTGTTCTGCTCCCCAGTCCATCTCTGGTGAATCCTCTCACCACCCCTGCACCTCTGGCCTGTACCCCAGTTCTGCATAAATAAATACGTCTTTAAAAAAATAATAAAATAAAAAGGGGGAAGGGCCATATGTCTCTTCTACACATTTTTTGACGTATTTCATATCTATAAGAACCAAAAAGTTAGACTAAAAGTTAACGGTAACATATAGCTTAAAACTTGTTCTGGGTTTCCTCATTTCATGTACATAGATATATAAACAAGCACAGATGCAGAGCAAAAATATCTTAACTGATAAAATTAGAAGGCAATAGAAAAGCACTAAAAGGTCTTATGGAGGAGGACCTCCTATTTCTTTGGTAAATATGAATACAATATTGAGTAAATATAATAGCTACAATTTGTATACTATGTATATTAACTCAATTGATCAAAAGGAACACCAAAACACATTAACATTATGACGACTTAAATCTACAATTGGGAAAAAAAAAAAAAAAAATTGTTAAGACTGAAGGAAGTTACTGAGGAGCAAAATAAGCCAGAGATGAGTGGTTGTTACACTAAAGAATATCAGGAGAAACACTTCACACGTAAAATTGGAGTATGACATACAAAGGGTCATTTACCTTAATTATCTGCTCAAATGCTAAGGCAGACTGCAACATCATTGGTCTCTGACTTTGAATCATTTGTTGATCAATAGAATTGTAAAAATGTGCCACCTATAAATTAAAAGTTCAAATACCAAGAGTTGCTTAATAAATAGAAGTTTAATTGTTCATTTTGAACTGTTAGAATGGAAATAAACATTTATTAATTCTAAGCATTAATAAACATTTATTAATTCTAAGCATTAACAAAAACAAGTTTTTCTAATCTATGAAAAGGTTCATTTGATACAACCTCTGATCCTACCTAGAAACAGAATTGACAATTCCCACCTCTATGCCTTCACAGGCATAGAGCATATATAACACAGTATTCATATTTAAAAGTTTAATCTCTGTTGAATATCTGTCATCAAATCCTAGCTTCATTACTTGATGCACTACAAAAACAGCATCACAAATCTAATCTCCAATTTGTTGAAAAACAGGGCTAACTGAAATTACATAAGTAAAGCATTGATCAGACCTAATTTTCATGAGAAATCAATGTTTAGTTTGCTCTCTCACAGTAGACTAGTAGTTCTCAGAGGTGGCTGATTTGCAGCTCAGGGAACATTTCACAATGTCTGGAGATATTTTTCATGATCAGATCAAGACAGGTGCTACTGGCTAGGGATGATGCTAACCATACAATGAACAGGACAAGATCCATGAAAAAGATATGGTAAAAAAATTCAAAGGGCCAAGTCTGATAGTAACATATTCATGTTTATACCTTCACTACACTGTCTGTGACAGTGTTCAATGAATCTCTTGAATAAATGTATAAGTGAAAGACCAAATACACAAGATACTGTTCCCCTTGTGACCTTATAAGACTTAAGGAAACAATTGAGAAAAACATTCTACTACAATATGAAAGTGTCCTAAGAGCGATTTACACACTACACACACAAAAAGGAACAGTGAAAGGAAGCTATGATAATGGAAGTGACTTTGTGGTTGGAGCTAAAAATGACTGTTTTCCATTCAGAAGGAACAGATATGTCAGTTTACAGAGAAATTTTCTGGGAAGAATTATTACTGAGCATAGGGTACAGTTTGGGGGAAAGAATTATGGTAAATAAAGGTCAAAACTAATCCTAGCCAGTAGGGTTAGTTAGGGCATTATTAAGAATGGTGCTACATGCCTTGCTAAGGAAATAGACAATGAGGTGATAATAGCTAGTTTTTTAAAAAGGAAATGATATATAACAGCAAGCAAACTAAGGACTGACTTAACAAGCAAACTAAGGACTGACTAACAACAAGGACTAATCTATCAGTCCATTGGTTCTCTTAAGAATTCTCCCCTGTGAGCTAGGCAGAAAAACCTTTAATTAAAAGTAACTTTAAGATCCATACAAGAAAAGAAAAAGAGGAACAAGAATAATATTCTCATTTTCAAATGTACATAGAATGAAAAGCAGTAACTATAATACCACAAGTCAATAAACTTCTATGTAGGTTTACAAAGCAAACTGTTCTACAGTTCTTTAGGAAAACACAGTTCCACAATTACATTACATTAGCCTAAAAAAGAATCAAAAGGAAAGAACAAAACCCTTAAAATACTTTAATAATAATCAGACTAGCCATGTTTTAAAAAATATTAATATAATTTCATACTTGTTTAAGAATAATTGCTTGCTTGCAGAATTTTTGTGCTATGTTGGCAACTTGCTGTATTTTGGCAGGAATGACAAAGCCAAGGGCAGAAAGCTGACGAACTTCTCTCAGAAGAATCACCAAACGATCTGAATAATGCACTTTTAATGAGCCATCATTAGGATCCAATTCCATAATTCGACTACTAGCCTCAATGCTACAAAACAAAATGATCTGTTAAATTTCATGCTCTCATTTTCAACTATTGAAAAACAGTTTTACAATTTTGTATAAACATAAAATTAACTCAAAGTAATTCTAATAACAATTTCAAGCATGTGTTTTTTTTTTTTTTTTTTCAGATGATCATTTTCAGTTCGGATTTGGTAACAAACTGCAACATCCAAAACATGACATCATGCTAATTGTTCTTTTTTTTTAAGATTTATTTATTTATGCATACAGAACTGGGGGATAGGCCAGAGGTGCAGGGGTGGTGAGAGGATTCACCAGACAGAGTGGGGAGCAGAACAGGCAGATTGATGAGGAACACTGCTGAGGGGCACAGCAGTTGAGATAGGAGAGGTCTGCTGCACCATGTGGGTTACGTCTGGGGCAGGGGCTAAAACTCCTCTCACTGAAGAGTCTGTGGCTAGCTTGCAGTGCTGTGTCCTAACCTATTGCACCACTGGGGAGGGCCCAGTGCTAACATTTCAACCAAGAAGTTTTTGAAGTTAAAGCTGTCAATCTTTCAATCACCAGTTAAGATTCAAATTTGACAACTTTACCATTAAAAAAAAAAGATTCTGACTCAATTTCTAAAAGTAGTGAAGATTATTTTTTCAGTCATCCTACTTGCTTCTTTAATCCTTTAACAAGAATCTTAAAGATGAACACCAAGAAGATAGTAGCGGAGGTACTGAAGTATATTCAGCTCCTCCATTCTGTTGTGTTTCTTTTAGAGGCAAAAAGAGCAAGTTTACATTGGACATTCAAATCAACATAGATTATGAAAATGCTGGGTGAAATTAAGTATGAATTATTGTTTCATGACTTAACTTTCAGAATCAGGTATCTATAACACTCATCCTTCAAAGATTTCACAAGAGAATTTGTAGGTCTTACAAAGACTTGCTACTGAAAAACAAACAAGTCTACTCAGCCTACAAACACATAAAATAATCAAAGAAGACACTGAAAATCAACGGTAATGATTTCACCTAAACTTTGCTTTTATGAACATAAAACATCAAAAAAGAAGTGTAATGGTGACTTAAAATAATCTTTAAAATTAGTTTCAACGTAACACTTTCTGTGGAACAGTCATTAAATTTGCATCACATATTAGTGCTGGGGTAGGGATTGGAGGGTGGTGTCATTGTCAAGGAGAAAGCAGTGCATTAGAAAAGTAAGACAGGTTTGCTTGCAGCAGGCCTCAGTCCTTTGGGACATGGCATACCGAGCAGATTTCCACCAAAGATAAAGTAATAAAGTGCCTATTTCCCCAAATTGGTTGACTGAAGAACTTTTTTTTCTAGTTCAGGGAAACTTTCATATTTTATATTCAGAATAGAAGGGAGACAACTAAATGACATAAAGTTCTATCTTTAGTCCCTAGCACTTTTTATTTCTTTTATTCTTCTTCTAGATAAAATACTAGATAAAAGAAAGAAAAACTTATTATTTCACCTAAAAAGCTATAACTTTTTACCTAATTGTCCTTTATAGGAAAACAGAGGAAATGAGGAGAAATTCTCATTAAAGTTACTTTGTTTTTATTTAGGTAATAATTGTTTTGCATTACTATATATGATTGGCTTCTGAAAACTTACCCAATAAAATAAGTATCTAAAACCTAAAATGGGTGGATTTTTTGCTTTTCTTTTTCCCTTTTTATGTCTCTTTTTGTTTGGGAGATTTATATATATGTGTGTATATATATATGTATGTATATATGTATATATTTATATATACATTATATATAAATATACATTATATATTTATATATAAATCTCCCAAACTATATATATAAACTTATAAAAATATATATACACACACACACACATACATACACACACACACACACATATATTAGTTTATAGATGGACCGTGAGGAGATTATGTCAAAGTGAAGAAAGTCAGAACCTAAAACACAGCTACCGGACTGTTTCACTTATTTGCAGACTACAACCGCAAGGAGAAAAATTAGCGAAGTGCAACAAAATAACTCTAGACACTGAAAAACAAGTAGTTTCTGTATGTGAGGAAGAAGGGACCAAGTGACAAAGGAAACAACATCAGCAGGGGGATTTTGATGGAGAGTGAGTGAAGCATGTGCACATATGGAGGTGATGTACCCCTCAAAACTGTATCTATGTAAACTACCGACAAATTAATAAAATTCGAGGAAAAAATATGTTAAATAAAACCTTAAAGGAGGAGAAACATTTGGAGAAAAGAGAGCCATACATGATTAATTATTATCAAGCCATTTGAATTCGTAACATAAGATTCCTGTGTAGATTCCACTGCTGTGTACATTAATACTTACCACAAACCAGATCTGGAATCAGACAAACCAGATTGAATCTCCCTGGACCAATCATCAAATTGTTCTTGTTCATATAGCTTAAACTGGTCTAGGAGATCTTCAGCACTTCGATGGAAAGACCTAAATCCTGACAAGTCAGATAAAAGGGCCTCTGCAATCTTGATGGTATCATCCACCTGAAAAAAGTCAAATTACAAGAATATTTACTATTTAAATTCTAACAAAGTAGCATAAAATGAGCCTCTTCTTTCAGCTGTGATTCAAAAATTGTTTTTGATTCATTTATACACAGCAAAATAGAAGATTTGCCAATGATTATATGAATATCAGCCCCTACTTTGCTTCTGAATTACATAAACTCAGAGTAGTAAAACATAAGAGGAAAACAATACAAAGCATAATTTTAAGGGTAAGATAAGGAAAATTTACATCTGAAAATATTTATGACCCACTGGCTTTCAAAGAACACTCCAAGAATTCAATGACACTTTTAAAGATGTTAAGTAATAATTTTTCCCTTTGCTAAATGTTCCTTTTGATAGCTGAAATATTAGGCCAATTTGAATGTTAATTAAAGGAAATAAATGCCTTTCCTTTTCAATTGTATAAAGAATATTATAACATCTACAAAGCTGACTGAAGAAATCAGGTAAAATATTTCAGAAAATCAAACATCAATAAGTACAATTTTCAAATATTATGGCCTATTTATAATACTCTATGTGCTCTTATTGTTGATCACAGAATATAGCCAAACAATATTTATTATATAAGTTGAATTCAGAGAACTGAAAAACTTATTAGTAAGTCCATAAGATTTTTAGATCAATTGTGATAGCACTGAAATATTAATAGCTCTTTAAATCTATAAATGGTTGCTAATACCTTCAGTAATGTTTTATTAATTCTATTAATAATAACTGTTTTCCCTTTTACTTACTTTCAAAATAAAATGATTTACTTACCTAAACATACTTGTAGATAAACTTATGAACTCAATGATTTTGAAATGATACCACTGAAAATCATAAACTTTCAAATAATTTTAAGTGGAAAATTTTCTTCCTCTTAAATATTTTTTTTAAGAAGGCACTTACCTGAACACTGAAACTGGAATGATAAATTATTTTTTAATTACATTTGTACAAGGAATAATTTTCAGACTTCCATGTTTCCCATGAAAATCAGGCAGAAGTGCCAAAGAAGTCAGAGAATACATTTTAATATAGAGTGCTTTCCACATTAATTTATCACATTTTAAGTATTCTTCAACTTATTAAAACTAATACCTTTAGTTCCAACTGGCGAACCCAAACAATATTATTGACAACTTCTGAAAGATTTTTGCCAGCAAGTGGTCCAGAAGCATCACCAGGAATCCCACGACACCGATTTTCAAAGTCTGATCGAAAATCTGTAAAACATATATCAAACAAATTACACCCATTCATCAAGGACATCCTAAATGCCCTAAATGATCCAGGAACAGGGTAAAATGTAAAGGGCAGGAAAATAATAACAGAGCTCTTTAGTCTCAGGCATCTTATTATGTAACAAGTGACACAGAGAAGGAAGCAAAAAACAGTTAAAGAATTTGTCATATATACCAAAAAAATAGTAAATTAATCTTTACTATATAAAAATCATAAAATATAGCCTTAATCCCAAATGATATGAACCAGGGAAAAATTTAACCTATAAAAATACATTCTGAAGCAAACACTATAGTCTCCAATAAATTGTTACCTCTAACTGAGTCCACAAGTCTTGCCAGTAAAGTTTCTCTTTCTAACATCAATTCTTTGCTTATGGTAGGACGCTTCACCAACTCTTTGTATTTCAGGAATGCTTGAAGAAGCTAATATAAAATGAAATATGTTAAATTCAGGTGGACTGACTTAGTAAATACATATATACTTCCTAAATTTACTTGAGGAAAATATCAGTTATTTTATTATTTTACCTGCTGTGGACTATCTTGAATTTCTGAAATATAATTTTTCAATCTTCCTGCTATTTTTTGTTCTGCAGGTGCAATCATCTTTTCATACTGAGACACTGCAGCTTTCCATAAAGGCTAAACAAATTAACAACAATGTTTTGACTTAACATTTAAAGATTTTACCTTTACAGTGAACAAAATAAAAGATAATTATATATAAAAACACATATATTAAACCTCAGTATATGGATTATATTGCACAGGATTCAGACCAGTAAAAGGTTCAAATACTCGGGCTAGGCACATGTGTTTCTCTTCACTGTCTGGTAAGAAATAAAGAAGCTTCTCATGAATTGTTCTTACAGCCAATACCTAAAACATAAAACATCAAAATAATAAAATGCATTTAAATCAGTAAATCTGTATTAAAAGGCCTAAAACCTAAAGATACTGGGCAAGAATTTCTCTATACTATCTTATCTACTATACACAATAAAACTGAAACTAAAATCTAAAAAATTACTGCTCATCAACATTATAATTCTTACATAAAACTATGTCATTCCAACACTCATAGCAGGAGTATAATGGACCAGGTGAGAAAATAATAATAATAATGAACAACTATATACCAGAGACATTTTATGGGGATGGAGTGGGGAATGGGATCAAAAACAGTGGGGGGGGAGGGAGGAAATGCACTGGACTATGGTGATGGCACATGGGTGATTTGGTGATGGGAAGCCCAAGGGAGTTACAACTGAGATGGAAAAAATGCAAAAAGGATGTAAAAATAAACTATTATTTAAAAAAAAAAAAAAGGATGCAAATAGGGCCTTCCCTGGTGGTGCAGTGGGTTAAAGCACAGCACTGAGAAACTAAAGCCACTTCTGCATGAGTTCGATCCCTGCCCCAGAGGTGACCCACATGGTGCAGCAGACCTCTCCTGACACGTCCACTGCTCCCTCAGCAGTGTACTTCTTCAGTCGGCCTGTTCTGCTCCCTGATCTGTCTCTGGTGAAGCCTCTCACCACCCTTGCACCTCTGGCCTGTACCCCAGCTCTGTATGCACAAATAAATAAATCTTTAAAAAAAAAAAAAGAGAGAGGTGCAAATAATCCACTGATACCTCTTCAAGGCGTTTGCCAAGTTTATCCAGTGTTTCTGGGAAATATTTTTCACTTTTCCATGGGTGAGGAACATACCGCTGCCACACCTGACCTGTTAGATGATTACAGGCGATCACCCACTGCTCACAAATTGAAATAGCAGCTTTCATATTTTCTTTCACAAGGTAATAAGAATCTTCCCATAAGTTCAAAGTTCCCAACTTTTTCTGAACAAATCTTCCAAATGAACCACCTAGTAAAAACACAACACAGACATTTTAATGGCAATTTCTTTTTACTGCATCACAACATGCAAATGAACAAAGATCTATGTAATTCTACATGTATACCTTTAAACTCACACTATTGATAAGAAATATTTATCAAAAACAGGGCCTTCCTGGTGGCCTAGGAGCTAAGCCTCAGCACTATCAGCACTATAACCTGAGTTTAATCCCTAGTCAGAGGGTAGACCCACATGGCACAGCAGACCTCTCCCATCTCGCCTACTAATCCTTTTAGCAATGTAGTTCAGAAAATCTGCTTTTCCAACCTCCACTCTGTTTCTAGTGCATTCTCTGATCCCCTGCAACTTTGGCCTACATCCCAGTTCTTCTATGCAAAAAATAAATAAATAAATATTTTCAAAACCAAGAAATATTTATCAGAAACATATATGCACACATATTTTTATTTATACACATCTTTCAGTATATATCATTTATACCTTTCAACTATATATATATTCAAGTGTAAATATATATATATATACACACGCACACATATACACACACACACATACATATATATCTATACACACACACACACACATAATTTGTTTAAAGCCAAAATATACTCTACAGATGTAGTACTACATAACCAATTATCAATTGCTGCTCTTCTCTTTGTTACAAAAAAATGCTGAAATAAGTATTCTTGTACACACAGCTTTATGTACTTATCTAGTATTTCCTAAGTATAATAATGACACTAGTGTTTTCTAGATCAAATTTATATATGCCTTTAATATCACTGGAGAAAGTAATATATTTTAAAGAGTTCTCAGTTCACGCAAAATAACACCTAAATTCACAGATACATAAGTACAACAAATCTATGGTGGCATTTGGTTGTGTTAATAATTTGATTGTGCCCTCCCTGGTAGTACAGGGAGGTACTACAGCAGGTTATAGCACAGCACTAAGAAGGCTAAAGCCATTTCAGCATGAGTTCAATCCCCGCCCCGGAGGTGATCTACATGGTGCAGCAGACCTGACCCACTCTCTGCTCCCCTCAGCAGTCTATTTCATTGATCTGCCTGTTCTGCTCCCTACTCTGTCTCTGGGGAATCCTCTCAATGCCCCTGGCCTGTACCCCAGTTCTGCATGCATAAATAAACAAATCTTCAAAAACTAATAATTTGGTTGTATTAATAATCAAAGAATTATACATATATGGTTCAAATTAACCGAATATATACAATATCTATTTAAATAATCCTATATCCTTAGATTTGTTACTTTAAGCAATAATTATTACAGTAAGTAGCATTTTTAAGTTAGGACTTAAAGAAAAAATAGAAAATAAAGTAAGACAGGCTTCCTAAAGTTCAAAAGTTCAGTTCATTTTACTGGTACCTATGATGTCTAAGAGATGTAGCATCCTTGACTCAGGATAATGATCATGCTCTGTTTGTCTCCACACATCATCTACAACATCCCGAGTCGTCTCCACCAAGTCAACCACTTCCAATAAGGAAAGACCATCCAAGTTATAAAACTCCTAAAACCAAAATGCATTTACTTTTAAACATAAAATGTTCTCATATTTTTTTCATAATATGTCAGCTATATTATTTTATCCTCCTTTTTCTACCAGATAGAACACTTCTTTAAACATATCCCTCTAGTACCCTATACAAACATTAATTTCATAAAATTCAGAAGAAAAAATAACCACAAGATCTATTATTTACTTTTACTCTTGCTTAATTTCCTTTAAATTTCAATTCATTTCTTCTATTTATCCAATAGAGGTGGCTTTAACTACATGAATGCACTATTATATCTTTATTCCTTCTTTGTGTTGTGTAGTGAATAACACAACCATAGTTTGAAGTTCACTATTTTGTATTTCATCATTGTTATAACCTAAGTTTAAATCATTATAAGCACTTCACTAAGTGCTATTATTAATACCATATGGGAAACAAGTAGAAAATTAATAATACTTTTAAAAGAATAGACTTTTTGTAACCATATTTAAAATAGTCACTTAGTCTCTATTCAAGAATATCAAGAAATAATAGGAAAAAGTATAAAATTACGACTTTGTATACTTCCGATTACTTCAAAATTCTAATTTGAATAAATACTTTAAAAAAATAGCCACTTAGTGCTTTCAACTCATGCCATTCATGGCAACATGCATGGGACTGGAAGGGCTCATGCTCAGTGAAGTAAGCCAAAAAGAAAAAGAAAAGTACTGAATGGTTTCACTTTTAGGAGGAAAGTAAGGGCACAAGGAAAAAAAAGTAAAAAAATAAAAATAAAAATCAACAGGCAACTCTGTATCAGAGACATTCTGCAGAGGCAGAAGGAGAAGGATCAAAATGGGAGTGGGACGAGCACAAGGGACTATGTATGGTACACGGGTGAAATAGGGATGGGAATATTATGGAAATTATGACCAAGATAAAAAAGCATACATTGCACAAAAATGAAGAATGATGTAAAAATAAATAATAAAAAATTAAAATGAAACAATTTCAAAAATTGAAAGAAAAATTTAGTACTTTCACATGAATAAACTTGTATCAGGCTTTTGCTTTTCCCTATCACCCTGCAGAAAAATAATTATTTTCTCAAGACAAAGATTTACTAGGAATTAGAATCTAACTCTTAATAGTTTGGATTTCTAATTTATACTCATGTTTAAATGCTCTCTTAATTAAACCCCACTACATAAGAATACATTTTGTTCACACTATCAAATAATGATTTTAAAACAGAAATAATTCTAATAAAAATAATAAAAATAAAATGCTGAAATGCCCATATAAAAAGCCTGATATAGGGTCCTCCCTAGTGGTGCAATAGGTTAAAGCACAGCACTGAGTAGCTAGCCAAATGCAGCACAAGTTCAATCCCAAGCTAGGGAGGTGACCCACATGATGCAGCAGATCTCTCCTGTCTTGCAGGCACTTCCCTCAGCAGTCTCCTTCATCAGTCTACCTGTTTTGCTCCCCACTTTCTCTCTGGTGAATTCTCTCACCATCCTGCACCTATGGTTTATACCCCAATACTGTATGCATACATAAATAAACCTTTTTTAAAAAGTCTGAAAGGTAACTATATAGAAATTACATACCCTAGCTATTGTTTCAAATAATTCTTTAAAATAACTGGCTCGCTCTTTACTAATTTGCTTGTTTCCACGATGAGCTTGTTCTATCCAAAACTGGAACTCATCATTTGGTGTAAGAATACCTGAATAAAGTAAAAAGGGAGAAATCTTAGCAATTGAAAATAAAGGATCAGACAGTCATCTGGTTCATTTGCTGGTTTTGGTTATGTCTATATGCATCTCTGATACACTTGAAGATGTACAGAAAATGAGTTTTACAGCTTCTACCAACAGAAAGTTCTTATATAAATACAATAGAAACAATAACAATATCCACCAAATTTATACTCCTCATCAAGTTTGTTGCTCAGTATAACTTTTGTAAACCATTCATAGCTGTCAGTCAGCACCCTATATCTATAGATTCTGTATCTATGAGTTTACCTTTTAGTGCAATGCTTTCTTAAATTTAACACCAATGAACATGATGCATCCTAATAAACGCTCTGACTTAATTTCACAATATAAGCAAAATTGAAAGTTTTACTTGTACATTTGCTTTTAACTCCCAAAACAAGGAATACTCTCTAGTTACCTACTCAAATGCTGGACATACAGCATTCTTCCTGGGTCTATGAATATAAAAAGTATCTGATTTACTCTGCAAACGAAATATAAAACCATATGCAGTTTTCTAAAATTGTCATGTATCCATATTAATTCATTGAATAATAATTTATGGATAGCCATGTGAAAATTGAAATCAGTTTCAGATAAAATATAAGAAAATAAATACATTTACATAAAAGTCAATGGTTTATTTTCTCTGCAATCCTCATTATTATGGATTCTGGATGTATAATTACCTACTTCCTAGTATTTTTATCCTAAAATTGACTCTCTCAGTCCCTTCACAGCATGTCCAGAATAGTAAGAAACTTGAGTCACCCCATACATAGTATTCACACATGAGGTTAAACAAGGTGCACATGTACTTTCTGGTTTCCTATCTACTCCTAGAAATAGGTGTCCTTTCTGAGTACATTTAGTGACATGTTTTTCACACCTCTGTGTTTTTTTTTTTGGTGATTTCAGAGTTTTAAATGGATTAAGCATAGAGCTGCCTAGTGTGCCTTGGCAAAAAACACTGCAATGTAGCTTATAAGAAAATAAATGAGTTGAATAAGCTTCACGCAGGCATGTGACAGTGCTGGTTATCATGAGGTTAATGTTTATCAATAATAAATGTGCTAAATAAAGTGTCTTCAACAGAAACAGACATAAAACAAAGTTATATGTTGGCCCATTATGAAAAAGTTGCAACCAGAGTTCTCAGGCATTAAGTCTGTATTTAGTAGTTCAGTTTTCATAAATTCAGGGCTCATAAAGGCTAAAGAAAAAAAATATTGCAAAGAACAAAAATCAGGGAGCCCTCCCTGGTGGTGCAAAGGATTACATCACAGCACTCCTATGGTATTGCAGCCACTGCATTGCACCAAAGTTTGATCCCAGGCCAGGGAGATGCCCCACATGGTGCAGCAGACCTCTTCTGACCCATCCACTGCTCCCCTCACAAGTGTATTTCAGTACCTCTGCCTGGTCTAATCCCCACTCTGTCTCTGGTGAATCCTCTCACTGCCCCTGCATCTCTGCCCTGTACCCCAGTTAAGCATACATAAATAAATAAACTTTTTATTTTAAAAGAGAACATAAATACCTCTATTTTCTATTTCCATGAATTGCACATTATTAAAGATTACATATCACTATTCTCCAAAGTCACATATTTCTATTCATCGAAAAGAGATTCAGCCTCATAGTAGTTCCAAACATATGACAATAAATCTCTGAAGAAATACATTAATTTGCTAACTTGCTTATGAACTAATTACTTTCATTGACTAAGCTAAGACTATATACCTCGTGTGTCATCTTCCTTATATTTCAATTTTGATAAGTTAATATCTGATCTTCGTAGAACTATACCCAGTCCAGCTTCTAGTTCACTCAAAAGGTTCTGAAGTTTGGGATCAAAGTTTCTATTCCATTCCTGATCCTAAATTAAAAAGATAAGAGCAAATATTGATCAAAAGCTTCCCAACAAACTTGGCTTCCAAAAACAGTGTCTAAAGAACTAATTCCAAAAAAACAGCAACTAAATAAAGTGTCTTCAACAGAAACAGACATAAAACAAAGTTATATGTTGGCCCATTATGAAAAAGTTGCAACAAAGAGTTTGATCCCAGGCCATCTCATAAACGAGAAAAAAAAGATTCTTCTCATCTTAAAACTTTATAAACATTAGCTACTACAGACATATAAGAGCTGATGTGGATTGCATTTTACACCTTCCTCTAAAGTGTCAAGAAAGCTTACTTTAAATTTTATAAAATTAAAAAGAAAATACATTTTAATTAAAAACTAAGTTAAAAGTGAGAAACTCAATTAAATAAGTAAATAAAACAATACTCTTGTATGAATATCTATCCAAATACCCAGATTACAAAATCCAACTATACAGCTAATTTACTTTACTCACCTTTAACAACATAGGTGCAAATACTTGCCGTACTGCCTGGTAAAGGGAGTTTATAGGTGATTCTAACATGGATGAAACAAGAATATTATTATGTAAATTCTGATCAGTAATCACTTCAGGTCGCAGTTTGAAAAACACCAGCACTTTATCTTTTGTGTCAGCAAAATCAACCTACAGGAGAAAAAAAAAATGATTTTTATATTTCCAATATTGTAAAATACCTTTGTAACTTCCTGGATGGATCAAGAGTCAGATAGTCATCTGGTTCATTTGCTGATACTACAATCTACTGCCCATTTTTTGTACAGCTGTGAGTTAAAACAATAGTCTTACAGTTTTTTCTTAAATCAAGAGATTTAAGATATTTCATCACACATGAAAGTTAAATGAACTTCAAATGTAAGTATTCATAAATGTAATTTTATTCGAATACAGCAAAATTCGTTCATTGATCCATTGGCAATGGTTGCAGCCACGCTACAGTGTCACAGTTCAAGTTGTGACACAGAACTTATGGCCTGAAAAGCTGAAAATATTACCTGGTTTATTACCAAAAAAGTTTGGTAACCTAACTGTTTAAAGCATAAATTATATCACTCCTCTCTCTAAAATGTGTTCATGGTTTTATCCCCAGCACCAAAGAAAGAGCCAGACCCTTAGTTGGTATTAAAAAATAAACATGTTATGTTATGTTTTTAACTTGTTATTAAATCATACTGACTCTCATATACAACTGAAGACATAACAAAACACTTTCAAACATGACAAAAAATTGAAAGTGGCATGTGACTAAAAAAGATACACCACTGGGATTCACTAAAAAAGGACTAGAGCTTCAATTTTTCAATACTCAACCCAAGATACATTTTCACAAATCCAAATTCTCCTTTTTGTGTTTTCCCTTTACACTCTAACTTAACTGTCAGTGGCATTCACAACACTACGTCTAGATTGTATAATTTATTGAAGGCACTGCGGAGGCTCTGAAAAGAAGCAAGGAGTCCTAATTCTGAATTCTACCTATTAGAGAAGAAGAGTAGGATGTAACCTTTCTGTCTTATTTCCCTCCACCATAAAAGGAAAATAAAAATAGCTCCTATATTACAGTGTTGTGTTGGATTTTAAATGAGCTGATATTCCTAAACTGCTTATATAGTGGCTGGCAGCATAAAGAGAAAATAAATGTTAGCTTCAATTATCCAACCTTTTTCTATCTTCATAAAACCACCAAGCCTAGCCAAGCGCTTTATATATTGAGTTCAAAATAAAAGTTTATTGAATAGAATTGAATTAAATCCAAGACTAAAGATTCAAAGTGAATGGGGCAAACGACTGGGTTATCCCACAAAAATGCACTTACTGTTTGCTGTGCATCAAATTCTCTTCTAGACATGTTTGTTAACAAGAAGGTTTCAAGATACATCTGCAAACTTTTACCCATTACTGAGCCTCTCTAATGAGTGATTTTTTTGTTCTGTGTATCGCTCAGAGGTATCTACATAGAGACACAATATACCCTGATTGTATATGATCAATACATCACCTATTGTATGAGTTGAGGGGGATTAATTTTGTACTGTATCATTTAGCAAAAGGTTTAAAATCTTAATCTTTCCCTCAAGTAAATTTGTTTTTAATTAAATATCATTTATATACTCTTGGTGTACGATACTATGTAAGTTTCTGGGATACCTGGATCTGAAGAACCAAGAACCACCCCCCAACCCCCCCATCCATCCAACTTCTAGCACCAGCCACAGTCCTCAAGTAAATTTAAACTCAGTGAATAATCCCAAAAAGAAAGCCTGGAATTTGTTACAAAGAAACTCAAGAGGGGGAGAAAACATTTTACTATCTAAATATTGTGCAGTCGGATGCGCGGGCTGGGACCTGCGCCCACCCTAGGACACAAGCTCTCGGCCTGCGCAGCCACAGCGCACAGCACCCCCACCCCCTCCCCTGTGCACACCAGACTCGAGAGGCTCAGACGGACTGCCACGCCCGCGTGGGGTCTGGGGAACTTGAGCGAGACCAGCAGGGGTCCAAGTGACCCTACCGTGTTGGAAAAGACGATTCCGGCGTCTGACCGCTGCACTCTGAGGAGCATCTCGTTGCCGTCGTCCAAGAAGTTGTTGACTTCGGGCGAGTTGCAGAGAAGTGGCTGGTTCCAGAGCTCCGACAGCAGCCCAAAGTAATTCTGGGTGGTAGTGAAGATGAACACCTTACGAACGTCCCCGGTTTCGCCCGCCATGGTTTGGGAAAGGGGAGAAGCCGGAAGAGAGGGAAGAAAGAAAAAAAACAGCCGCAAGGAGGTGCAGGGAAGAGCAAAGCTGGGCTCCCACCCAGGGCCCGCAACCCGGCCCGCGGAGCTTCGCGGTTGCCAGGGACGGTCGCTATGGCGACGGAGCCCTGCGGCGGCGCGCTGTGGACGTCGCCGCCTCGGACACGCGCACGCAAAACTTTGGCGAGGATCGACAGCCTCGGAGCTCCTTAGCCGCTCGCCGCGAACATCGATCGGAAGTTGGAGCCGCTCGGCGCGGAGTGGGAATCTTCTCTGCCGATTTCTTAGAACGCACAATAGGTGAGTTTATTCAGGTGCGGCCGGGAAACCTAGACTTGAGGATTATGGGGTCTAATGCTCCCTCTCCATCTGCAGAAACCCCTATGTTGTTAGATCCCACATCTATTAGGTGGGGAAATGCTACCTCACACCGAAGTTGGTAATGAAGATATATATATATTGCTCCTCTCCTTTTTGTATAATTTCCCACCCTCCCTTATTTTTTTTAATCCTGTTGTTAATTTCGAAAACTTAGCCAGTTTTTTTCATCATAATCGTTATCCCAACACTCAGCTGCATTTGTAAAATAAACAAAACATACAGTAATACTTGTTAGTTTTGTTTTTGTAATGGGCACAACCAAATCAAAAGAAACAGGGCCATAAAGTTAGATTTCATCATTTTCTACCTCACGGGATCACCATAAATTACTAAACTGCTGATGATCATTTACCCCAATATTCATCAAAGACTCTGAAATCAACAATTACTTCTAGCAATATCTAAAACTTGCTACTTAGTGCCAATTAATGAGTTAGGCCCTGGAGACAAAACTTTCCCTCATGGGGTTTTTGGTCTATTGTCCTCTTCTTCACCCTGATGGGAACCTTTGTGAGTTTATAAAGCTGCTTTACAGACTGCTGTCTTAAAGAGTCTGTTACACCTTTACCACTTTAGGTGATATTATAAAGCATACTAATGAAACTGTTTTAATGTTCTCAGAAAAAAAAATAGTCAACATAGGTAGTGGTATCCACCTATAACAATTATTTTAGAAACGTTGATGTTATTGTCTTTATTGTGTGCAGATCTGTCCGGTGTTGCTTAGATGTATAACTGAATGCCCCCTTATTATTTTTTTTTTAAAGATTTATTTGTGCATACAGAACTGGGGTACAGGCCAGAGACTCAGGGGTGGCTAAAGACTTCACCAGAGACAGAGCGGGGAGCAAAGCAGGCAGATCGACGAAGTACACTGCTGAGGGGAGCAGAGGGCGGGTCAGGAGAGGTTCACCACACCATGTGGTCACACACCCCCCTCTCCCAGGCAGGCGAGAATCGAACTCATGCGGAAGCGGTTTCAGCCTCTTAGTGCATTGTTTGTTTTAACCCGCTGTGCCACCAGGGAGGGCCTGCCCTCTTATTTTTAAAAATACATAGCACTGATATAAATTGTTGACGGAAAAGCTTTTTTATACCATGTCAACTATTAATAAAAATGTTTACATAAATTATTAGTTTTTGTCTTCTGCTTTCGCTTTTACTTAAGATTTTTGAATAGCATGCAATTAAATCAGAGTTTTTGTTTTTACTGAAGATTTTTGAATAGCATGCAATTAAATCAGAGTTTTTGTTTTTACTGAAGATTTTTGAATAGCATGCAATTAAATCAGACTTTTATGTTTCACACCCTGGCATCTTTGGGGGAGTTTATTCTGTAAGAAAATAACTTTTTGACATCACAACAGCAATGAGTATAGAACATTGAGAAACTGGTAGCAACAATTTACTCAGTAGGGAAGCTCAAGACAAATTTAAAGAAAAAGAGGTCAAATTACAATTCTCATTTTTTAAGCATTGACACCTTTAATCCTTAAAAATTAACAAACATGGAATTTGAAATTTTACACCATTATGAAACAGATTCACTGAAACTACTCAGTCTTTTCTATCATGTTCCTAGTATTCTTTTTAAGGAATAGAACAGTGAAGTCAGTGCATACATGTGGAGTCCTTTGCTTGAGAAAGAGGTCCAAGATCAATCTCCACAGGAAGGGCAGTTCTCTCCACTAGGTTCTATGAGTTTCTTGTGTTCCAACAACTCTATAACCAAGATTAGTCATCTGGACTTCCTTCTAGAGAGACTGGAGCTTCACAGCTGTGTTATAGCTTGAAGATTTTTAAGTCCAGCTCCTTTTTATTTTCTTGATGTATTCACCATATTCCACATTAAATAACACAGTTCTTTCCCATTCAAAGTGAGACATCTTTAGTACTCTGTTAGCTAAAACCTTTTTCCAGGCTCATCTCTTATTACTTGGGGTTTCTAACCTCAAAAGGCCTTTGATCACCAGAGTTTCTTCCTAATCTCGCCTCTAAATTTCCATCCATGCTCATTCTCTTTCTTGTATTTTGCTTAAGGCAAGCAACTATATCTAATAGGCACTATCATTCTGCCTCCAACTACTTCCCACAAACTAAAGTCTGACTGGTGTCATGGTTTACCTTCCACTTCTCACAGGGAACGGCTTTACTAAGTAATTTACCAAGGCATACCAGGGCTCTCCAGCTAACCAGTTTGCTAATTTCATTCTTGGGTCTGTTCCCCTACTACTAATCATATACAACATAGTTGCTTGACTACTAATTCTATACAAAATACTTGAAATTTGAGGCCTCCTTGGTAGCACAAGGGTTTAAGTCTCCATATCCACACTATGAAGCTATCCGGCAGCCTAACAAGTTTGACTCCTAGTCAGGGAAGTAACCCACAAGGTGTGGCAGACCTCTCCTGACCCTCCCACTGCTCCCCTCAGCAGTGTATTTCAGTAGATCTGCCTGTTATGCTCCCCACTCTGTCTCAGGTATATCCTCTTAGCCCCTGCACCTCTGGCCTATACGACAGTTCTTGTATGTATAAATAATTTTTTTTTTTTTTTAATTATGGCAGCACCACAATTTTGCTTAACTTCCAAGTGTTACGACCTAGGATGTGCCTAAGTGGCATACTGATTGAGACAATGCAGACCCAATGTTTAAAATTATCTCCCTAAAAACGGGAACTCTCTGGAGGAATGAGAGGTGGGTTATATCCCTGGTGTCTTATCACCTAAGGCTAAGATTTAGGTTTCCTTTTGGTAAATATATATGCATGAATCCAGGAAAAAATCTTTTCTTCTTTAAACTGCAAAGTTCTTTGTTCTGTTTTGCCCTTCTAAATCTCTTGCCTCCTAGAGATTATGTAATTTCATTGGAATGTCTAGAGGAGAGTTCATGTTCCCACTCCCCCAACCCCAGTGCACAGGTCATTAATTTGCTCTCTCGCTAATCTTGTTGTCAATGTGATCATTTTTCCATCCTATGGATGACTAAGATTAGTTGCTTTGCCAAAAGCACCAAGGTCTACATTCACATGGTAATCACTGCCATTGCCCAAATTTGCCTAGCCTTCCCCTTTATTGGCACATAGCAGGATTGCACTTCCATGCCATTTTTAAAGATAGGCCTGACCATTTTACCAGGTTTGATCTTTGCACTGTAAGTAGAAGTGATTTACCACATATACATAGAAACATCACTTAGCATGTTCTTTCCCACTTTGTGGTGAGCAGAGAAGTAGAAGTCCAAGATTAAGTTTTATCACCTTAACTCCCTGATTGGCTATGATAAGCATATTCTTGAGGGAGTCTCATAAATAAGGAATTCTGTTATGCTAGACTTTGATGGCATTTGTTATTGGAGTATACCTAATTTTGTTAACAAGAGATGGCAAGTGTTAAACAAGCTCTAAATTTCAGAGCTTAACATAATAGATTTTTCTTTCTCCTTTACTTGACATTTCAGTGTCGTATTTGGCAGTCAGTCTTCTATGCGATGAGTCAGCCTCTTCCATTTGTGGTCCACCATTCTCTCTTGGGTATTTTTAATCTGCCTGGAAAGTGAAGAGGAAAGCCTTCATATTTTATAAATAATTTCTGTCTGCAAGATAGGGTGGAAAACTTAATCTTACTGTGTCTCAGGAATATGAAACAGGAATTCTGCATCTTCATTTTACTCTGGGCCCCACCAACTACATAGCTGGTCCTAGTGTGTCATACCACCAGGAGGGGTAGCTAGAAGCTTTAACTGCATATGGAATGTGGAAGAGTTCACTCTCACTGAAGGTTTGCAAATTCTTTGGTTATTTACCCTATTGAGAAAACAATGTGTGTTTTTCTTTTCTGCACGTTTGTGCTCATGACCATTACAGTGCCAGATATACTCATTGTCTCGGAAGAATCAGAACCATAAAATCCGAAGTGAAAAACAAACAAAAAACACAACAAACAATAAGTGGTTTAGGTTTTTACGTTAAAAATAAGCTTTTGAGGCCCTCCCTGGTGGCGCAGCGGGTTAAAGCATAGCACTGAGAATCTAAAGCCGTTTTAGCATGAGTTCGATCCCTGCCTGCCCC
>NW_004567126.1:2492437-2607717 GCF_000260355.1 Condylura cristata | reverse complement strand
AAAAAAAAAATAAGCTTTTGAAACCCCACAGTATTTTTCATGCTGATAGCCAAAACTTTATTTTCAAGAGCCCTATTTTCTTTGAGACAATAGGCTCTTGCAAACTCAAAGTCCTGGTCCTGAAAGAAGCAGAGTATAGAATTAGGCCTTAACCCTTCTCCAACCTCTCAGGTTCAAGTACACTGGAAATAAAATTGCTTCCTGATGGTTTCATCTCATGCCACTGGCACTGATTGGCCTAGTTTGAGTCATGTGTCTGTTCTAAATTAATTCATGCCACTAAGGAAATGTGATCTTCTAGTTGGCCAGATTATGGTGCCAAGGTGGAGGTAGTCTCACCAGAATTCTATCGACTGATGAAGTTAAAGATACCTAGTAGTTCTCTGCATCACGGTTGGTTCAGAGACTTGAATTTCTAATGTACAGACTAAGACAACTGTTTATTTGCACCGTCTAAGCATGCAAAAGTTTTAAGACATTTTCACTTAAGTGGAGGATTACACTTTTTTAAGTAATGAGGCTGGGAAGGCCAACTTTCTTAAGTTGGCTTAACGCTTACTAATGGAAAAAGGTGATAAGCAGTAGTCACCGACGCGAGAGAAGTGGGGTGGTGCACAGTAAAGTAAGGTTGCCCAGCGAAGAGCTCAGATGGGAAACTCGGTTACTTTACCGGGTGATTTTTAACGCCAGCGAAGCGTGAAGAGCGGTTCCCTAAGGCAGCTCTTGGGTTAGCAAGGCCAGCAATTACTGGCGCGGAGTAAGCTCGGCGAAAATGATGGAGTTGACCTGGACGTCCTGCCGCCGCAAGTCCCGCTCTCTCCCGCGCCGCCTCACCCCTCCCGCCACGTGGCGTCACTTCCGGCCCCGAGGGATCCGCATCCGGGTCAGGCTAAGCCTCCGGCTCGCGAGTCTGTGCCTGGTGAAGGTGGCGCGCCGGCCGCGTTCTCTTCCCGGTGTGCCCGAGGCGCCGAGCCCGCCGGCGAGGATTGCCTCCCTCCTCTAGCAGAGAGGGACCCGGAGGAGACCTGGGCGAGGGCGGCAGCCGCTCTGGGGCGCGCTGGCGACTCTGCTCCTTCGCTGGCTGCTGTCTCTGGGAACCGGGTGGCTGCACTGAGGAGTCTAAAGCCGGCGGCGTCCCCCTGCCCCGGCTCCCCTGCCCGCCCTGCCGGGGAGGGCAGAAGATGCCGGTGAAGAAGAAGAGAAAATCCCCTGGGGTGGCAGCGTCGGTAGTCGAAGACGGAGGCCTAAAAAAGTGTAAAATCTCCAGGTACCACCTCCCCCAACCCTCATGGTTTCCTCCTTCCTCCTTTGCTGCAAGGCTGGGAGGAAAAGGAGGCGGGCCAGGCCTCCGGGGCTCGGGCTGGGGGAAGCGATCCCCCGCTTCTGATAAAGTGGGGTAGTAGATGCGTATCTCCCGGCTCTCCTCGTGCTGGGTGTGTGCGCCCCAGGGCCCGTGAAGGCACTTGAAGTGTCGGGTCCCTGGAGAGTCTGTAGCCCTACCGGGTGCAAAAGCCGAAAAGCGTAAGCCGACTGCGCTCTTTCCCCTGACCCCCACCCTTGCCACCCTTCCCCCACCTTCTTTCCAGACCTGGAAGTGAGTGCGGTGTGAAGAAACGAGCAGAGCAGGAGGCATCTTGACCTGACAACCTTCACAGGAACGGTAGAAAGGAGAGCTACCTATGCAGTGATTAGCCTCCACATTTAGTTATCAGATTTAACCCAGCCGATCCCTACAAGTAGGCGACCTTTTAAATCGCTGGAGCCCCCGTTTTTGAAAGTGTGGAGCTTTTCACCTGCGCCAGATCTCTGAGTGCAGAGTTGGATAGATCCGCATTTGGTCTGCTAGCATTCAGGATGCTGGTAGCTCGCAATATAAATATTAATCATTTGAGAGCTGTTTTATTCTCTTCTCATGGAGAAAACAATGCAGAGATGTAGAGTTCTTTGATCCCATTGTAATATACCATTGAGACTTCACAGCAACATTGGTGCAAAAAAAATCTTTGCAATTAGGTGTGAGGGGTGGGTTATAATATATGTTTGGGGTTATTACTGTGAAAGATGATGCTGTTTTCTCCCACTAGGTTTGACATGGTAACTCCACAGACCTATGCAGGTTTTTATTACTTCACTTGTAGCCACCTTTTAAGTGTTTAATGCATTAAAGTTATTTGCATTAAGCACACAGAAATAGCCAAGAGCTCAGTATTTGTTAGAATTCAGGTGATACTTGCTCTGTCAACTTGGTTTTAAGTAAAGTGCCCTTATTTTAGATTACATCATTCAGTTATAGAAGTTCTAGACTTTCTATGTCATTGTGATAGTATAACTCGTTGAAAAAGGATTTTCAGAAGTTCGTTAAATCCTACTGATTTATGAACTCAATTTTTAATAACAAAAAACAATGCAATAAGTTTTGGAACAATTATTTGTAACATTACTAGTTCTTAGGTTTTTTTTAAGTTATTATGGTGGAATTTAATTATACCATTAGGTCCTAAGTCATTTTATTTTTAAATATCTTTCAGTTGGTAAGTGATAAGCAACTCTTCGTATACGATTTTATTCCAAAATGTTCGACAAGTATCAAAAATATTCATTACAAGATTTGTTTTCAAAAGTGTATCTGTTACCTACAAATCTAATTTCTGTGAAAAGCAGAAGGATCTCTATAAATATAGATTTATACTTTCCCAACTACCAGCCCTGTATTGCTACCATTAGGTTGAACATCTTTGTGGTCTCAGAGATCAGGGAAGTAATTTCAATTGTTATTTTTCGCATTTAATAGTGAGCAAAGTAGAATTTGGGATGTGTGCACCAGAAGTTTTTATGTAAAGACTACATTTCAAATGTAAATTGTTAACCCCAATTTTTTCCTGTAATACTAATTATAAAAAAAAACTTTGTTCAGTTTGAATTACAGTAGTTCATATTGAACTTAGCTTTTTCACTAAAAGACTTTATAAAAACTCTTAGGCATTTGTGTGTTTTCTAAGCTATTGCAGATCCCAACCCCCTGCTAGACTAATAAGTGGAGAGGAACATTTTTCAAGCAAGAAGTGCCTGGCTTGGTTTTATGAGTATGCAGGTAATGAAATTAATATAAGAAGATAAATCAGTCATATGCTTTAACATGTTTGATTTTTGTTTTGGTTCATTAACAAATGATGTATTGCAGGCTTGCTACATGTTAGTGCTAGGTTTTGGGTTCAGCATGAAGACTTGGGTAGTCTATGAATTTGGTATCTTTGCAGGCTGATAATTCTTAAGTAATTCAGCATATATTTAGTGGAAGTTGAGAAACTCACATGCTGTTAATAAAATTTATATAATCATTCATTTCTCAATTTACATTTTTTGGTAAAAGTAGAGTTGTATTTCTGGGAAATACAAATGTACAGAAAGCATACTTTTTACATATATATAAACTTATAGATTTGTTTTCTTTTAAATATTTGACATTTTTCTGAATCTGAAACTGGTATTTTCTGGAGGTTTCAGAAGGCATAATAAAAGATTTTAAAAACTGAGATACATCATTGCAAAAACACTTAATTACTGCTATTTCTTAGATTATCACTTCTCTGTATATACAATAATAAGTAGCCAGATATTTTACAGTATGATAAATTCTATGTTAGGAAAATACACTGTGAGAGATTTATGAGGAGGAGGAAGGATATATGTCTAACCTTCAAAGTGTTAGACAGTCTTCTTAAAGGAGCTACTTTAGTCAGAATCCTGTAATGGCAAAAAAAAGTGCTAACCCACCATGAGACTAGCTCAAAGGATAAAACTGGTGAATTAAGTAAATATCTGTGAACGAATACTTGTTTCCCATTTATTACTATTTATACATGATTTTGTTTTGTTTTGTTTTGTGTTTTATCTGAGAATAGTTTTTGTCATCTGGAATTAACTGATTTTAAAGTTTCTCCCTATTCTCCCTTTTTTTTTTTTTTCCTTTTTTCCTCCTTTCTGTTGCCAGCCTCCCTGGTTTCTGGTTTGGTGTTTGATGTTTTTCTCTTTTTTAACTATCATTTTCAGAGAATTTGTTTTTTTCTATTCCATCTTTGTCTTATGTTCAGTGCTGTTCAAGCTAAGATTTGAAATGTACTCTGAATTTAAAGTGTAAGTTTAAGCTAACTTTATGGAAAGTTAAACTATTTTAGGGGGCAGTAACTTCACTGTTGGGATCAGCTAAGTGATCCCAAAAGTATAATTTAAAAACTGTTTAGTAACAGAACAGATTGTTTCTAGACCAGGAAAACTGCTATTACTGGCATCCCAAGACAACCACTAACCTAATTTAAATGAAAGGAATTCATTTTCTTACTGACCTCTATTTAAAGTGTTGGCCCATTATTCAAAATGCCAGTTTTACTAGATTTCATGGTACAGAGTTAAATGTTACTCATTTCATTTATAGAGGTTATTTACTGGACACCATAAGATTCGTTTAGTTTTGTTTTTTTTTCTCATTTTGTTTTATCTTTCCTCAGGGGTATTGTGGGTAGCATAAGATTCTAATTAAATATTTCCTACATTTGTAATAGGATAATTGTTATCCAGTTTTCACTTACAATCATTCTGTTAACTAGCCTGTGTTATCATTTTTCTATAGACGAGAAAACTGGGAATTAGATTAAGTAAATTGTCCAGGATCATAAAATGACAAGAGCCAAGATTGAAACCCAGGTCATGGTGACTGTAGAGCCCATGTTTTTAAAAAACTACTGCTGTCTTGTAATATTTGTTCTTAAAGTAAGATAACAATTAATGTTCTTTACAAAGAAAATATTTTATCAGTGAAGACACAAGGTTAACTTACCTTGGTCCTTCATTGAATGATTCCTTCAGTACATACTCATTGGGCATTCCTGTATGTTAAGTACTTTGCTAACTACTGGAATACACAGTTGTATACAAGGCAGACAAAAATCCTGCCCAGTGGGAAATTGAGTAAATGATAAATGTTAGGGTAAATGCAGATTGTGGAGGTTATATAAATAAGGTATGGTACAGAGAAAGTAAAAGATTGGATGGACTTTCAAATAGGCATCTCTGTGAGAATGACTTAGGACAGACCTGAGGAACAGGAGGAGCCAGTGTTTGCCAATAAACTGTGACTGTTCCATCTTGAAATGGGCATGTTCTTTATTAAAATGGAGGCACAGGGCCCTCTCAGTTGGCGCAGTGGGTTAAAGCACGGCATTAAGAAGCTAAAAGCGCTTCAGGATGAGTTCGATCACCACCCAGGAGGTGATCCACATAGCATGGCAGACCTCTCCTGACCCGCCCGCTGCTCCCCTCAGTAGTGTACTTGGTCAGTTGGCCTGTTCTGTTTCCCACTCTTCCTCTGGTGAATCCTCTCACTACCCCTGCACCTCTGGTCTATACCCCAGCTCTATATGCATAAATAAATAAATCTTTAAAAAAAAAATGGAGGCATAATGGTTGTGCCTACTGAGATAATACTTATAAAGCACTTAGCTCACTATATAATCAGAACTAAATAATTGTTAGCTATTGTTAAAGGGTGGAAGTATCAACAGCATCAGATTTACTAGTATTTTTACAATACTGTTCCAAAATTAACACTATAACTCAGGTGAAAGGAGCATTTTCATTCATTGAGCACAGTCTTTTTCTTGAGCACCTGTTTTCTTAATATATATGGCCAGGAACATTTCTTTATTATTATTAAAAAGTGGGGGGGGGAGGGGGAACCCTCTTTTTGTTCTGTTTTTAAAAGTCACTAATCTTATTAGTATGTTATAGGTATGTGTGATATGCCTGGTGTTTCCTTTGCCCTGTTACAAAACTTTGTTGATTTAAATTGGTAAGGATTCAGTAATATGTCAGATGCCAGACCTATTGCTAAACAAAAGCATATAAAATGAAAAGGCACTTTAAAGTCTTGTATCCAAAAAAAAATGAGGAGGAGAATTGCATAGTTCCAATAAAGTATTAGCTGCTACAGGAGAATGAACAAGCATAAAGAAAGAATTACCATAATTTCTTAAATTGAGATGAAAACTGTTTTTTTGCCTGAGTTAGTAGAATTCAGCTTCAAAGGTTTTGTTCTGATATTTTATTGGAAAGGTATGTTTAAAAAGTAGTTAACATTATTCAGTCAGAGAGAAAAAAATTTAATATAGACCTAGTTTCAAATTTTTATCTGTCTATTTACATTGTTTTGGGAAAGTCGCTTAACATTTACAGATTTACAGGAAGGTCTTGTATATCTCACATATATTGATATAACATAATTTAACCTCATTCTAAGTAAATTTTAATCATTAAGTAATCCCCCAGTTTCCATGGAGGCTATATTTTTTGACAGTAACATTTTGTGACAAAATTCTATAATTTGTTCTTCTAATCTCTGATAATGGCAGCTTCAAGAACAACTCTGCTTTCTTGTTGTATGTGTATACTTTTCAAGTTAAAATTAGCACAGTCTCATTTAGAAATCCTCCACATATATATTAAGAAGTGAAAGTTTCCTGTTAATTACCACCTGCTTTAACTTTTAACACCTCACTGCATAAATAAGTACTTATTTAAACTACAGTGTTTAAATAAGTTTCAGAGTGTGTGCTAAGGTCATCTGAGCAGCCTGGATCTCATCTGAGAAAGATTGGCCACAATCTTTGGCTGCATTCTGCTATTAAGGAAATGTATAGGACATGGGCTTTTGTGCTGGTGACCTGATGAAGATGATGTAAAATACCAGCTGAGCAACCATAATTTAGTTCATGATTTATAGAGATGAAACATTTTCATTCTTTAGAAAGGAAAACAAGTTTCTCTGGGGTGTTTTAACAATAATATTTTCATACTGTTTTTAAAGCCCTGTGTGGTAAATTGTTAGGACATTTGTCTTAGTGTTACCTAATTGCAAGAGACCTAACAATGAAATAACTATTTTTTGTGAATCTGATAACATGAAAAATATGAGGTTTGGTGTACTTTCCTATAGTTAGTGTTATTGGGGGAGAAAAACATACATTATTGGACAAATAATAGATAAAAGGTAACTGAGGGCTTAAAATTTTTTCTCTGTTAACTAATGCTGTGTTATTTTAGAAGCAAAAAGATAAAATATTTTCTTTCTGAAATTGGGATGTAGAATTTAATTTGCCATAAAATGGGTATCTTTATAAAGTTATAAATTTTATTTCAGTATTTTTCAAAAGGGTAATGTATAACCCTTTCATTTTAGCAAGCAAACAGATATTCTCTGGTTACTGTTATGGGCTGTGTGTTAGTGCTACTATTTGGTAGAATGAGAAATTCAAACTTTGTATTTCTATAGTGCCAAATTTTTTCTTAAGAGAATGTTCTCAGTAAATGTTTTCTTAAAAGATAGGTTCAGGTTATGGTATAAACAAGTGATTAATACTAATGCTGCATTGATTTTTATTTCTTCAGGAATGTGGCGTTCAAAGAATATTTCAAAAATTTTAAACTGTAATATTTATACCTTGTCAAAGAAAAAGAATTCAAATCGAATTATTTGACATTGTTATGGTATGTTTTACAAATGACTTTGACAGAGTGGCTTATGTTTTACGTTGATATTAAATTATAACAAAATATATAAATTATTTTTGTCTTTGAAGGTCCTGATGAAGTTGTAGGGCCAGAAGGAATGGAAAAATTTTGTGAAGACATTGGTGTTGAACCTGAAAATGTATGTTTTATTTCTAAGTAGAATGGAATACAAGTGGGGTGTAGCATATTTATAAATTTCTAGAAATTGGGAAACTTTTTATATGAAGATTTTGTTTCTTATTTAATATTATAAATTTTCATTTAGGTGTTTTTTAAATCAGTTTTAAGTTGGACAATTGTTCTCTTTCTTGATACAAATGTCGTGTAATAGAGTGAGACAGATTCAACCTTTAGAAAGTTGCAGCCTTTACTTTTAAGAAATTGGCCCACCTAATTTCTTTATAGTTAATAATCCCAGAGGTTATACTCTTTGATAGTTGAAGGATGGAAATAGTTGTATGAAAATGCTCTCCATGATAAATATAGACATGATTATCTCTATGCTGACTTTTCCCCTATCCTTTATGTTCTGTTCTTTCCAGATTATTATGTTAGTTTTAGCGTGGAAATTGGAGGCTGAAAGCATGGGATTTTTTACCAAGGAAGAATGGTTAAAGGGGATGACTTCATTACAGTAAGACATTTTTTTAAAAAACAAATTTGATGGCCTATTTGAAGATCTTAACTGATATTTTGTGCTTCGTAATTTCAGGAGTAAGATTTCACCTTAAAATAATCAAATTGGTATCGTCTGTAACAATCAGTTTGGAATTGACAAAATTTGCACTGTGGTCTTGATAAAATGAACAGTTACCCATTATCATATTCTCTGAGAAAGCACTTCAGTACAATTCTTTTAAAATTCATAATTCTTGGTTGGTGTATTAGCAGTCCAGTCAAACTTACTACTCACAAGTTATTTGAGCAATACATAGAAAATATAGAATTTTGTGTATGGAGTTTGAGTAGTCTCAAATTTGGGGGTTTTTATCTGTTCTTCTATACTTGGTTAAAGAAATTTGAAGATAGAGTTACGTGACACTTATAAATTCTGCTTTGCCAAATGAATATCATAAAGAACAAAAGAAGAAATGAACAGCTTCTGTGCAACTTTGGTTATGTTTATATGGTTGTGTATTTTCAATGTAGGATGCTTGTATTTCATGTTGCAAATGTTCATGTTATTAGCTACCAACTATAACTATATTCTAAAATATAGGAAGCAAAACTGGGGATTAATGAAGCCATGTGCTTTCCTGTAATATTACATTTACTCTTCACTCCTTGTTTGTTCTTGAATCTCAAAATACCTGGTTATTTTTTTAAATGATTAGTTCATATGGCATTCATATGAAATTTTTTATATGAATTTTTGATTCTTGGTAATTCTTTTAACCAGCATTATACAGATATTTAATATGTGGAGGGTGGAGGAGGAAAAGATGGTAACACTTCTGCTCATATGAACCAAACTGTAGCTTCTAGAATATAATACAAAACGAACCCTCTCACTTCCATTATTTATAGATGGCAGTTCTGAGACTCAGAGAGGAGAGGAAAATACTTTCCAAAGATTATACAATTCCTTAATAGTAGAGGAGGAATACAAAATTTAAATTTCCTGATTATCAATCAGCCTAATCGTACTTCCTGTTGCATCTTTCTTTTGTGTGCACATTAACATGCTTAGTGCAATGGAGAGCCATTATTAAACTTTTAGACCATAGTATTTGTAACCAACATTGAATTCTGTTCTTCATTTAGGTGTCAAAACTCATTGGACTACTTACTACCAATTAATTGGGTTTCTAAAAGAGATGCAAAGAATATGCAATAATTTTCATGGAATCTGTTTCACTGAAATTTGTATCAGCTATAACATGACTTATTATCATTTTATTTACAACTATAACTACTTTCTACACTTCCATGGCAGCTTTCTTGTATACAATAGTACCACCTTATATGCAGGGGTTTGTTCTAAGACCCACAGTTGATACCTGAAAACTCAGATACTAATGAACCCTATGGGTACTATGATTTTTCTTATATTATATGCCTATGATAAAGTTTAATTTATAAGTTAGCCACAGTAAGATTAACAGCAGCAGTAAAAAATAGAGAAATATTAATAGTATATTGTAATAACAGTTTTGTGAGTGTATTATATGTCATTCTCAAAATATAGTATTTAACATACCGAGGATAAGTGAAACAAAGAATAAGGGGGATACTGCTATACTGATTATTTTAATATCCCAGGTAACAAGTACTTGTATATTTTTAAACCAAAAAGTTCCTAATTATACTTTTCCATAATTTGATATAAAGAGCTCTATGTTTAACAAATGTATAAACACAAAGTGTTTCTATACTTACTCTTGGATAATTAATAACATATGGCCTTGGGTATAAGAATATAAATTGACTAATCCGTGTTTTTTTTATTAACACATCTTTCTTGCAGGAAGTTCACAGGTTGTGCAGAATAAAAGCAATCATTTAGCACTTAAGTTGACCCAGAGTTTTCTGTGTCACTTATTTATTATCCATTGCCCATCTGCCTATACTTTACTGTAGAGCCTTGAAATTGCTCAAATTAAGCAAGCATGTTTATCTTGGAAAAGTCTTTTCCTCATGATCTAGATAGGTATGTGGACCAACAGGTGCTTTTAAGTCTTATTACTCTCTAAATCTTTTTTGTAAAAAAGCTTATAAGTAAAATCTTTAAAATATATACTGAGAGATACAAAAGAATCCGTGTCTTAATTTTTAAATGAATAGCAATCTAATGTACTTGGTTTGATGCAACAAAATTTACTTTGTAGATTTTTTTAAATGTTTTTAAACCTGTGTTTAGTTATCTAGTGGACCCTATATTTTAATATAGTTAGTTATTTCAAATTAGTCTTAATACTTAGAAAACTTGTATAGATTTTAGCTAAAGACTAGAAATAGACTGGAAGTTAAAATATACTGTGGTCAAGGAAAGTGGGCTTTTTTAATAATCATAATAAAATGTACACTTGTATAATGCTTAATAGTTTTTCAGAGTCCTTGTTACTTTTAAGATTATACAGTGTTTCTATAACTGCATTACCTTTCTTTATGTGTGAAATAATTTAAGAGTATGAATTTGTGTTTACTTGGACTGAAATAGCCATTTTGTAAGTTTTAGGGGTTGTAATTGCTTTATGTAGTTTTCTGTATACATTTCTTCATATAATAATAATCATAAAATTTTCCTTCAGATCGTATTTAATTTAGTGGAGACTATATTAAACCATTGACAGTTTACATTGTAGTTTTGGTAAAATGAACACCTAACTCCATTTGTCATACTTTGAGAAAGTACTTCAGTACTTTTAAAATTCATTATTCTTGGGTGCAATAGAGTTCCTGAAAAAGTTACTCTCAGGTTCTTTGAGCAGTACATAGAAGGTAGAATTCTGTGTAAGAAGTTTGTTCTTTGAGCAGTCCTAAATTCTGGGGCTCCTCTGTCTTCAGTTTTATACTTGGTTGATGAAGAGAAATCTGAAGTAGAGTTACATGACACTTTCATAAATTCTGTTTTGCCATATGAATATCATAAAGAATAGAGAAATGAATGCCTTGTTATTATCATTAGTAAGTAGCACAGTGGAGCTTAAAGCATAACTCCTACCCTTGAGTTACATTCTATTAGGGCAAGGAAGTTGTTAGGATACTGGCACCATACCTGTAAATCCACATAGAGCATGGCCAGTGCTAGGACAAAATTACAAAACCCTGTGGTAGTGCAGGTGCAAATTAGTATCCTGTCAGCAAAGCAGACAGGAAAATCTCAATAGGCAGGTGGACTGGACCTTTAATGATTTGTATTTTGAGGTTGAGTGTTTCTCATAATCATAAGGTGTACAGAAAGAAAATTGATAGAATAAGTTTAAATTCCAAATAGTTGGGTTTATTGACCACATTTCAAATGATTTTGATTAACATTTTGAGCTAAATCACATTTTGGGAAACCATTGGAGGTTTTTGAAAAAAGACTCAAGATTTTGGGGGGTCATATAGCATTTAGTTATTTTAATGTTTTAAAGTCCTGGACTCTTGAGAACCTTATGAAAACTCTGAACATTATTCCCACATACACACATATATATATAAAATATTACATACAAAGTTTTAGATATGGATCATCTCAAATTCAAGAGTCCAAGAATACTTGGAGATTTTTGTCCTAACATAACTTACTGGAGTGGAGAATTTTTCTCATATTTACTCTCTTGATTAGTTTGGTTCTGAAACGGTGAAATAGCATGCTGATAGTGAAAGCTGTGAGCAAAGAACATTCAAAAGACTACTTGGTTATGATAACAAAAAAGGCAGGAAAAAAGCATCTGATAAGAATGGTATAACTGCTGCCTGTCAGTAGTTATGAACTGCATACTTTCTGGTCTCCATATTGAACTCTGAACTTTGAAGACTAAAGAAATGTTCTGGCTTGACTTTCTTTAGGAGTGAGGGCAATGGGGAACATGGATATGGGTTTGTTTTGTTTTTGTTTTGAAGAATAGTGTAGCTGGGGTGCAGTAGTGTGTGACTATCATTTATGTAGCTTTTGGGTTCTAATTGGCATCAGCATCCTTCTTTGTTCTCTCCTATGGGTCATGACAACTTTAAAATGCCTTCACAGCATTTCCAAATACCCTGGAGTTGGACTATATTGTTGTGGATAAAATTTGCTGCTAGCACAGCGTACCTGTTGGGCCTTTCTAAGCAAGAGAACTTTATTTAACTCTAATAGCTAAATAAGAACTTCTCATCATACAGGTTTTTAAAGAAGCAGAAATATAATGCCTTTCTTGTTAGTCAAGTGTTTAGCAATACTCAGGAAATGAATTTTCTAATGTTGAAATGTAAACCCATTTCCTTTCCACTAACCAGTGTGTCCTTGGACAACTGTACCATGTACTAGTGTTCACTAAAATCTGTGTAGTTTTATTTGGCTGGAACTTAGAAAACTCTCTTGCTTTACATGCTATGCTAGTTATGTGTACAGTTTTTTTTTTGTTTTTTTTTTAGTTCAGAGCACATTTCCTCAGTTTCCCAAATTACAAGGTATTGATATTATTAACTCTGCTAATCTCATTAGGTTAAATAGAAGAGTAGGGCCCTCCCTGGTGGCGCAACGGATTGGGATGCAGCATTGTAGGCTGGCTGCAGCCGCTTCAGTGCGAGTCCAATCCCCAGCCCTGGAGGTGACCCAAGTGGCGTGGCAGACCTCTCCTGACTCACCCGCTGCTTCCCTTATCAGTGTACTTCAATAGTCGGCCTGTTCTGTTCCCCACTCTGTCTCGGGTGAAGCAACCACCCCTGCACCTCACTCAGGCCTGTACCACAGTTCTATATGCATAAGTAAATAAATCTTTTTAAAAAATACAAGAGTAGATTGAAAGTGACTGCTTGGTTTTGCTAGGTCTATTCAGAGTCTATCCTGTTGGTAATAAATGTGGGAGCTTGTGCACATTCTCCAAGAAAAATAAAAAATAGGTTCTGTACTCGATTGATGATAGGCTCTTAGAAGGTGTAAAATAGTTTGGACAAATAACTATGTAGGTGATTTTTAAGCTTTTGCTTAAACAGGAACAAATCAAGTGAAGAAGAGCTATGTTAAGTATTTAACAGGGTTGTTTTGTTTTTTTTTAATTAATGCTATGTCTATAAAAATTACCATTAGGTTATTTTCATTTTAAAATGAAGTAACAGGCTGAACCAAGGTTAAGTAATCACCTAAAACCATGTAGCTGGGAATAAAGAAATGGGAATTTGAGCCAGTCAGTTTGAGTTGAAACTTGATTCTTCACTTTATCTGTCATAAGCTAGTTTGGATCACATTCTAAGTAATAGTATTGGTAATAGCATTGGTACCTGTGAAATATAAAATTATTTGAAAATTATTGTAACTTATTGGATTTGTATCTTCTTAGTGACCTGTTAGTCACTGCTTATGCACTTTATAATTTTGTATGAACTTCAATTTCCCACCGTCTTTACGAAAAGGTAATTTTGAAACTTTCTATAATTAAATAAGGGTTTACTTTGCTGTTATTTTTGCTATTTGTAAGGTATTTAACAAATAACTTGGGGATGCTTTTGTATGCCAGATGCTTAATGTCATGCTATGAAAATAATTCTCAGGTTTAGTGCAATTTATGTGCTGCCAAAATGTAAAAACCAGGCCTTCCCTGGTGGTGCAGCTGGTTAAATCACAGCACCAAGAAGCTAAAGCCACTTGAGCATGAGTTCGATCCCTGCCCCAGAGGTGACCACATGGTGCGGCAGACCTATCCTGACCTGCCTGTTCTGCTCCCTATTCTGTCTCTGGTGAAGCCTGTCACCACCCCAGCCTCTCTAGGTTCTGTATGCATAAATAAATAAATCTTAAATATATACATATATCACTGGTTAAAGATGCTATAAAGATATAGAAAATTATGCCCCTATTTAAGATAGATCTGTCAAGGGCACCTCCCTGTATTGCAGCCACTACAGCACGAGTTCGATCCTCAGCCAAGACCTCTCCAGCAGACCTCTCTTGACCCTCCCGCTGCTCCTCTCAGCAGTGTGTTTCAGTCTGCTTGTTCTGCTCCCCACTCTGTCTTACTCCCACACAACTCTGGCCTGTACCCCAGTTCTATATGTATGTACGTATAAATAAGTCTTTAAAAAAGAAAAAAAAGATCTGTCAGGGGAAGGTGGGTCATGACAAGGAAGAAAGTCCCCATCCCATAACTAGATACTTAAATGACTCAGTGTCCTCTGAGATGTTTAAATGAGAACACTGACAACCTTGAAGGCTAGAGTTGGAATTTTCATATAAGCAATATGGTATTTCCCTGAGGATATCTGCCTATTCCAAGCCACCTAGTATCTATTACCCTATCATGCATGCTGAAAACAAGAGACCTATTCATTACCCAGATAGGTTAAGAATCAGGTTAGGTTAGTGTTAAACCTCTCCAGTAGATGCAGACTTGACTGCCAGGCTTGATCCTTAGTGGCCTCCCTGGTGGCACAACAGGTTTAAGCACAGCACTGTGAAGCAGTCTGCAGCCCCTGTAGCGTGCGTTAGACCCTTAGCCAATGAGGGGACCATGAAGTGGCAAACCTCGCCTGTCCCACCTGCTGTTCCCCTCTGCAGTGTGTTTCAGTAGATCTGTTCTGTTTCCCACTCTGTCTCTGGTGAATCCTCTCACCCTCCGCCTCTACCCCAGGTCTTGTATGCATAAATAAACCATTAAAAAAAAAAAGTTAATGGACTTAGAACTAAAAGGAATACTACTCAGAAGTATGCAGACTTAGGGCTGGAGTTCATTATTTATATGACTTAAGCCAAACATGTATTTTAGAATTTTCCAACGTAAATAGTGCTCCCACCTGTGTAGTGAACACAATCCTTATGTAGGTGGAATACACTTTAACAGAAACCTCAATTTCTGCTGAAGATTCAGTGATTGTTGTTTAAAATCACCAAGCATAATTGGGTAAGAAGTCCTAAACTTCAAAGTCAGACTCTTGAAGACATGAATTTTTACAATCTCAGTGCGCATTAGAGGAAAAAAAATGGCTTCAGGTGATCAGATTTCAGATAATCAAATTTCTAAAGGAATGAGCTAGAAAGGAGGTACATAGACATCAATAAGGAAGGAATCTGGTATCTAGAAAAATAGGAGAGGTTAAGAAACATAGTGGTTAAATTTTATTTTTAACTTGATTTTTTAAGTTTACTGAACTCATTTATTCTAAGGGGTTTTGTTTTTTTTTTTGTAGGGGTGGGAGAGTTATATATTTATTCCTTGAGGTTTTTTGTTTGTTTGTTGTTTTTTTTTTTTTTTTACATATGTCATCATGTCATATAACTTTGACATGAAACCAGGAGAGTTTTATTTCTTTTCTGGTCTGTATGCCTCTTTCCTGTTTGACATATTGCATGGGCGAAACCAGCCTTACTTCTCCCTGTCTTACATAGAAAACATTCACTGTCTCACCATGATGTGTTAAGTGTAAATGTTCATGATTGCTCTGTATTAAGTGGGAAGGAGTTCTGTATTCCTGAATCTCTCAAGTTTTAGCATGATTGGATAAAAATTTTTGAATTGCTTTTTCTACATTGAGTAATGTAGTGCAGCTTTTTTCAGCATGTTAATACTGTGATTATATTGATTTTTGAATATTGAATCGTGCTTGTATATCTAGAGTAGGTTCCATTTGGTTATGATTTGAAGTTTTTTTTTACATATTGCTGTATTCTGTTTGCTAATACTTTGTTAAAAAGATTCATGAGGGATATTGATCTCTAATTTTACTTTTTATTACACTTTTATCGAGATAACACACTAAAAAATATATTATTTCTTAAATAATACTTACCAAAACTGGCTGTAACTATACCACTACTTAGAGTGAAAGCCTTAAGTGTCATTTTATAAGAAGATGAAAAGAGCTTGATCAAATATCTAATTTTAAAAGTTAGAGAAAAGTTCAACTCAGAGAAAGAAATGATAAAACAATATCTAGAAATTAGAAATCAAAGCTGCAATTAAGAGAAGAAATTCAGCAAGATGGTCCAGAAAAATTAAGAAAAGAATACAGATAAAGATTAAAAAATGTTTTAAGTGATATAATCAATGTTTAAATGAAAATATATTTGAGACAAGCAGATTATCTGAAAATTATATAAATGGTCAAAACTAAAATGGAAAATCTCACTCTTGTAATAGTTAAAAATATTGATTTGAAGTAGCCTTCTCAGTGACTTGTTGGTGTGAATTTGGATAACTAATTCCAGTGTTCAGGAAACTTCTCAAAAAAAGTAATAACCATCATTTCAGTTTTGTGAGACATATGGCTATAAAAATTTGTTAGCAAAACTAGCAAAGTGTGAGTGAGTGAAATTTATAGTCAGCTAGCCTCACTACCATAGCAAGAAATCTAATAGTATTAAACTTTATGAAATTTGACTTATGCTAAAAATACAAACTTAAGCAATATTAGAAAAAATTCTGTAATATTTGTACCTTAAGATTTTAAGTTACTTGATACCACATTGTTGATTTAGAATAGTGAGTCTCAGTTAAATTGAGAATGCTAGCTGTCTGTACTACATTAAGTACATCATTGTTTTCTTAACTTAAAATTTAGATAACTGATATTAAATGTTAGGCATATTGGAAAAAGTGTATACTCTCTGTTCTCCTTTCATTAGAGTCAGGTATTTTCATTTGAGAAGGAAAGATCCAGGCATTGGTCCAGCTTGAACAGTTACATAGACTGGGATGCAAGTGCACTTCCCCGTGCAGAATGATTACTTCCCCCTAAAATTGTTTTAAGTAGAATACTGGGGGTCATAGCAAATGACACAACTTATTTGATGGAAGATGGTCTCAGTGATGAGAAAATACTTAATACTTTTTCAAAGTGGAGGGACAGCATGTTGAGTAGGGGAAAATAGCATTTGCAGAAGCTTAGCTGTTGGTTTGAGAATGGTAAGTGAAACTGATCTGACTTGAGCATAGTTTAAATAATGGTACCTGGTAGAAGATGAAATAAGATCGAGTCCAAGTGTGAAAGACTTCATCTGCCTCCATTCTTGCTAAATAGTGAACTATATCAACCCAGTGAGCATCAGAAAGCTTGTAAAATTTTTTGAGCACCTGAGCTACACAGCTTTCTTGCATTCATTTTCTTTAGAAAAAACATGTATTATATACCATATTTCCTGCTTTTGCATGTGTACCTTACTTAAATTTAGGTACAATCAGTGATCTACATTTTTTGTTGACTAAAAATGTAGGATTTTGAATTTGTAAATAACTGACCCACTAATATAATGCATTTCCAATGTGTTACATCCTAAAACTTTTAAAACCACTCGTGGCTCATCTTTCACCTCAGACTTTCCAAAGAATTATGTGGCAGAGATTAATTTCATTTGCTTGGTCATCTTTTTTACTCAGTGTAATAAAAGTACATTTTATTACACGTCTATTTAAGAGATTTGTGATCTTTATTGGCATTTTTTATTTTTATTTTTTTAAAGAAAATCATTGGAGTGTACTTTCACAGATTGCCAAGTTTTCTTTTACCTTTTTCCTGTTGCTTTGGTAGATACTAGGCCACAAGTTTGTATGATACTCTGAATTTCTGAATCAGAATTTTAAACCTAAATTAATTTCCTAAGTACATTCGCTTCTTAATGCATTTCTTCTAACCTTCTAAAGGTACTTTCATTTAATTATTTTGATTATGTAATGTGTTTGATTTTTTTTTTAATTTAAGGTGTGACTGCACAGAAAAATTACAGAACAAATTTGACTTTTTGCGCTCACAGTTGAATGATATTTCATCATTTAAGAATATCTACAGATATGCCTTTGATTTTGCAAGGGTAGGTGCAGTTTCCCTGTTTTGTAATTTAATAATTTTTTAATCTTCAGGCCATACTTAGGAAAAGTTTTTTGCTCATTTTTTTTTTAGGATAAAGACCAGAGAAGTCTTGACATTGATACTGCTAAATCTATGTTAGCTCTTCTGCTTGGGCGAACATGGCCATTGTTTTCAGTATTTTACCAATATCTGGAGGTATGTATGTTTTCTTTATAATTCTGTATTACCTCTTTGTTTCCAGAGTATTCTGATTGAAAATACATCTTTAAGGAAATAGTATGTTTAATGCTGTGGTCGTATAAAGGTCTGAGTATTAGAAAAATCATATTAAAATGTATCTGTATCTCCTGAAATTTTTAGGAGTGTCTATATTCATTAGTATATTTTGTACATAAGAAATTTTGATTTCACCCCTTGCAAGTGCCTCACCATTACCCCGATTATAAAAAAAAAAGTGTCCAAGAAATGTATTTTTAGCATGTTCTTTATACTAATTTAACTTTTCACACTTCTGGCAAGACAGACTTCAGCTTAGCCTTTTAAATCAGCTGCTTTCTGTACACAGGATATTGGACTGCTATCCACATAAGACAATTGCTTGTGGTAAAATTTTGGTAGCTTATGTCTGCAGATAAGGAAAATGGTTATGAAAGTGTAGTTAACTGTTTTTGCTTTAAAAAATATATTCAGTATATGAAAATTATTCTTTGAGAAGGATTATCATAGCACTTGTCATGGGCAATGGTTTTCAGAGGATACTGTCCCTTTTTCCATAGATTTGTTAGGTTTTCTAGTTTTCTCAATTTTAGGCTTCTTGGTATAATTTTCAACCATTTTTTGAATATGGGTGTTTTTGTTTTGAAAATTTCTTGTAAGGTTGATTGCTTATCATAGCATGTTCCCCAGAGAGAGTTTTTTTTGTTTTTTTTTGTTTTTTTTTGTTTTTGAGGTGAGAGACAGTGGTAATAGAATGTCTTATGTGAATGGATTTTGTGCATACTTACATCTTTAAGTTTAATAAAGCAATTGTTTTTAATGGAGCTTTTCTCCTGTTAGTAATTTTAGATAAAAATAGGTATAACTGAACGTAGAAATATCTCTAAAGGGAGCTAAGAAGTGAATGGAATGTTTGTCACACTTTTGTTATGGGGACAATATTTGACACTGTATTTTTTTATTCATTATCACAACATTTTGAATGTTGTATCCCCAGTTAGCAAATGAGGAAATAGGTTTTGTCATGTAATTTTTCCATGAGAACATAAGTAAATACCAGGCACAGGATATCAGCCCAAGTTTCTTTACATGGCCTTTAAGTATGTTTGTTTCACAATGCAAATAAATACAAACCTCATGCAAAGAATTGATTATTGGGAAGCAGCAGCAGGAGACTTGGTAGCTGTAGAAAACAAGCTTGGTGGCTACACAGCTATATGCACAGGTTAACGATTCACTGAGTTATCTACTCTTCCTAGTAATGCCCTTGATGCTCTTGTGAGTCTTCAAAAATAAAGGAAAAATTAAGTTGGATAATATCAACATGTAAATACCCCTGGTGATTCTTACAGAAACACAAAATAATTTAAAGAGGAGTGAATGTTTTTTGGAAGGATCAAATCACAATAAAAGTTAAACTTAGTATTTGAAGCCAAGTTCTAAGGAATCATGTTTGTTCTATAAAACAAACACTTATATTGTTTTTTTCAGCAATCAAAGTATCGTGTTATGAACAAAGATCAGTGGTACAATGTATTAGAATTCAGCAGAACAGTCCATGCTGATCTTAGCAACTATGATGAAGATGGTGCTTGTAAGTATAATACTTGGCTTTCCTATAAAATAAAATCTTAAAAGTACTAAGTAAAAACATGCATTTATGTAGCACTACCATTAAGGATTAAATTTCCTGACAGTACCTTTTATCATTTAGTGTGGACCTTTTAAAAATTAAGTCAGAGAAACTTAAAGTATATCAAGTTAAAATATCTCTCCAAGCTCTTTAGTGAAAAGACCACAATGATAAAAAGTCAGACTTTTGAAGTAAAGACAAATTAATGAGATAATCCAAAGGGACTATAGATTGTTCTTCCGTTTCTGCCACTGTTTTGGTTACATGTGGCACCTTCTGTTCCAAAGGATTACATAGATAGGTGCATTCCTATAATTGTAAACTGAAATTATGGGCTTTTTTTGTAACACTAAAGTGATAAAATCAACTGAAGAGAGGATAATTTTATTCCTATATAGGCTGTATACTCCCCCTATAAAGTGGTATAGATTTGTTATTTTTAGAATATCTGTAGCATAAACTGGCAGCCCAGGGGACTGTACATGGCTTACCAATGTGTCTATTTATGTGTGTTTTGTGTAACATTTAAAACTGAAAGATGTATAAAAATGCAACTTCCAGATTCATTTTAACAAATCTGATGTTCCTATATTCTTTCTTGGAGCCAGTTAGTGGCTCATGTTTGACTTGATTTCCAGTTTGCTGGACAACAAAATGCCATTACCTAGGCTGTTTCAACTGCTATTTTTTTGTACTTGTCAGCTCTTTTCCTTGCAATGGAGAAAATAATGTCTGTTAGAAACAGGAATGGGAAAAAGAAGCCACAGGAGGTTAAGTGATTTTAAGGACATAGAGCAAGCATGTTTGTGGCACTGAATTTTCTAACAGTCTTGAACTGTAACTAGTGAGATTATTTAGATGGACAACCTATAGGCATATGAGTTTGGAGATCCCCTGCATTTAAAAAATTTCTTTATAGAATAGTTCTTAAGACAGATACTTACTTGGCATTTGTCTGTGTTCAAATTAGTACCAAGTTCTGTTACTGAAACACTATGTAAGTCTGTAAAATGGCCCCCTTCAGTAAGCTTATAGTCTTGGTAAGCATAACACAGAAATAATGCATTAGATTTCAGAATTAATGACTAAATAGCCAGAAATCATGGACATTTAGAAAAAAAGGACTTTAGTAGTGACTTAGTTATTGGAGAATTCATGAAACATACCTTAGAAGGAAGCTGCTATGAATACCCATTGTGGAAAATGCCTAGTTAAACAATTTTTAAACTGGCTAAGAAAGCACCCTACATTTGAGAAGGCTGGAAGTAAAAACCTGCAGGAGGGAAGGCACAGGCCCTTGTCATCACAGACCTCTTAAGGACTTTGCATCATTACATTTCTAACAAAAATTGTTTTCTTTTTTGTGTTTTAATTTCTAGGGCCTGTTCTTCTTGATGAGTTCGTTGAGTGGCAAAAAGTTCGTCAAACATCATAGCAAGGACTATTGTGAAGAAAATGTACACGTTTTCATCCCCACATGCATACAAGCTAATGAGATGAGGGAGAAAAGCCCATAGGGTGCATTTTCATTCCTATGAAAGACTTCTCATAGTACTTGTTTTTCCTTTTTTTTAAAGGAAGTTTTCTTGTTACATGTGATGGGCATTGAGCCATACCTCCTCTGAGACTGAATATTCAAGTTTTTGTTTAATGTTGATAACGTTTATTTCAGAACAATAAAGATTCAGATTTGTGACAAAGGCCTTAAAGTGAAGATGTCCCTTGAGTGTCAGAGTGGTATTTATTTTTATAAATTCTTGAATTTTTGAGGTTCTAACTCATGAATTTGTGGAATTTTAAAGATTTTAAACAGTCTTAATATTTGGTAAAGTGGTCTGACGATGGTGTGTCTCATGATAGTCACCTCTGCACAATTAGGATGACTACTGACCTGGGATAATGATTTCTGATGCAGCTAATAAACATTTCTGGATACTGGAAGTTTTGGGTTCCTGTGAAAGCTGTCATGGTCCAGTGCACATACTTTATCTGAAGAGTTCAGAGTTGGAAGATTGTGTCCAAATTGCTTTGTTTTCTGTCCATTAAACAGTATTGTCAAAAAGCATAAATCAGTATTACATGTATGTTCTTAATACCAATTTTAAGTTTTCTGTATTCCTTCAGTTAAAAGTTCATTTGAAACAAGATCAATATATGAATGGCCACCTAATTCTCTAAGTATTAGAGAATTAGGACCAGCACTTGAGATTGTCATCATTACTGTCATCTTGTAGTTAGTGACACAAATGTGATCTCTTTGCTATTTCATGAAATAGGAAGTTCTGGAAAGCCTTTTTGGTTCTAAGATAACCTTAGCTCTAGTGTAGATTGAGTTGTGATACATTTAGGCAAGAAAAAAATCAAGTAACCATGAGAGAAAGGGTCAGTTGTGACACTCAAGGGTGCCATTTACCTTGAGATAATCATAGTATTCCAATTGGCACATTATCCTAGCTATTGTCAGTAGTATATCTTGAAAAAAGGACATCCTCTAATTCACATAAAATGCATATTCTGAACCAACAGCAGGACTGTCCATTCCTTTTCACCATCTAATATCCCAGTGACATGAAAACTTGGTTCATATTCTAGTCACAATCTTAGTAACATTTCTACTTTCATTGAATGGAGAGAAGCAAAAAGATTTATTTTTCCAAAAATCCAAAAATATGGATTTATTTGTTGGGCTTTAGGGTAAAGGTTTTTTTTTTTTTTTTAATGGCATATTTGTTGAATAAGTGAGTTTCAGAGTTGATAAAAGTATTTTATGGTTTGTTTACTTTTTGGTTAATGAGCTGGGAGGTAAATGATTACTGTTTTACTTGCCTCCTTACTGATTCATTGTTTAGTTTGTAAAAAATATAAAATGTAAAAGTATATTCCCCTAAATATTTAGAAATAACTTTACCAGATTTGCTGAATTACTGGAACTAAACATACCCAGTGTTAGAATTTTTAACATCAGTGATATTTTAAAATCCAGCTTTATAGACAAAGCATGTAGACATTAAGACATTTGAATCTTTACTGTTTGACTTCTCTCCAAGGCACAACTTCTCAACTAGGGAAATATTGCCCATTTTTATTTCATTCCAAAATAAAGTGAAATCACACAGCCTGCTCATGTTTTTGCATTTTCACTACTTTAGTAAAATAACACTCAAAACATTTTTTACAAAATACATATATTTGAAGTTATGTGCTTACTCAAAGATACTTTTTCTGAAACTTTTGGAGTCTAAAAATTAAAATACCTAGTTCTCACTCAAAATCCACCTATTTACTCTGCCTCATCCATCAGGATGTGGACTTTTACTTTCTCATCTTAACTTCTATTTGAATAGCAATTTGGGAAATTTAAGAAGAGATTTTACAACACAGCTCTGTATAAAGTGGACAGACAATAGAAGCCTGCAGTACAAAAAAAGTCTCTCGAAGTGTCCTCTCTCAGCTAGTTAGCTTTAAGTGCCTTCCCAGGAATCCTGTTGTAAATTTTAAAATTTTTTCTCTTGATATGAGATGAAGTAATCAACGGTGCTTTTTAATTGGAAAGAACTTGATTGTTATAGACAGTATACAAATGTATTTACTACTGGAAATTGGTGGAGCCCGTGTTGATTCTCAGCTCGGGGCATGGAGATGTGGCCCCTCTACCCCTCAGAGCCTATCCTTCTTCACAAGGCCTGGTGTGTTCAGGAAATTTACCTGAGATTCAGGTAACTTAGTGTAACTTTAAAATGGTGTGCTGATCTGACTGCATGTTTGTCTTACTGTCTTAACAGCTTGTTTTCTTAACTGCTGCTGAATAAGTCCTTGACATAATACGTTTTGACAGTATTTTATGTAAAATGTATACAGATTTGTTGATGTGTACTTTGAAGTGTTTGTTGAAATGGACTTAAGAACCTTCCATGAGGGTGTTAGATTGACCCTGACAAGTATTTCTCTTAAATACAAATGCCTTTTTCATCTAGTGAGCCAAAAGTTCACTATCAAATGCCATCACTATGAGGGTGGCAGGAGGAGAAGAGTAGAATTTTTAGAGTTTTTAAGACAGGTTTATAGTGCAGTTCAGATTCAGAACATGGAAGTATATTAAACTATAGGATAATTTAATTCTTAACTATCTCTTCAACAAAACATGTCCTTTCTGCCCAATGGCTAATGTGATACTAAGACTATTAAAAGCAAATATAAGAATGCTGACTTAATTTGTTTTACTGTTTCTTTGAAGTGTACTTAAAAGTGTGATAATAATTCAGCCTAATAAAGTTTTGTTTAGATTTTCAAGGCTCCTATAGGTAGCCTGACATTTTACGACACAGCTCTCATGTTTTTGCCAAATGTCTAAAGCATCAAATGACTGGGGCATTTTAAAACATAATTTAAGTTCACATATTTAAGAGAAAAGGCAAAATAATTTCTTTCTCCCCTCTTGAGGAAATACTACTTGAGTGACACAGGAAATCATCACAAGGAAACATTTTAAAGAAGGGATCATTTTCAGGAGAAAATAAGCAAAATCTCCATAGGAAAGACTAGTCTGAGTTATTAGGTATATAACTTATATAGTCATACAATTTTTAAAAGAATATTCTTATGGACCTCTTTGGTGACAGAACTGCTAGCTGCAGCCACTTCAGCACAAGTTAAATCCCCAGCCAGGGAGGTGGCCCACATGGCACAACAAACCTAACTTTCCAACTGCTCACAGCAGTGTATTTCATCAATCTGCCTGTTCTGCTCCCCACTCTGTCTCTGGTGAATCATCTCACCACCTCTCCTCCTCTGGCCTGTACCCCCATTCTGTATGCATCAATAAATAAATCTTAAAGTTATTCTCGCTTCCAAAAAATACTTGACAACAACCATAGGAATAGGTTGCATAAGACTGTCTTTTTTGTCAATCTAATTACCAGTAGTACAGTCAAAGGCCAAAAAAACAGTATTTTTATGGTAAACTTACATAGCTTAAGTAAAGTTGGATTCCTAGCCAAGCTTGAAGTGAATTACCAGAATTCATTATTGCAGAGGATTGTCTAGTGAACTTTTACTTATTGGAGCCTATCTTCAGATCTTTGAAAGCACAATTTGCTCTTTCCCAAACATCAGTCTGAAGAAAATAACAAATTTGCTGTGTCCCTCTGAGCCCTTGGGATCCTATACAGCTAGTCCTCCTTTCCCATACTAGATGTTACTGAGTTTAAATGAGTGTGTTCTGTTTGTAATGTATTAGAACTGTCTATACTATGGCTTATTTTTGCATGGGCTCTGGTTTTCCATGTGTTAGTGTTTAAAATGTATCCAGCAATAAGTTTAGACTTGAATATAGACATCTAATGCTGCCAATTTTATTCCCTAAATTATATAATTTTGGAAAAGTTTCCACTTTTTTTGTTTCATCAGCTTTAAAGTATTAATAAAAATTGTTTACATTCATGTATTCTATGTATTAAGTTAAAATCATGCATATTATGAAAACTCAAAATACGATTACTTTTAAGACCTATAAAAAAGGAGAATGGATAAAGTAGATATGCTATAAAGTCAGATTCCCCAAAACTCAACAGTGTTTGTGTTTGTGTGTGTGTGTGTATGTGTGTAACCTTATTTCTAATGTAGAAAACAAAAGATTTTCACATATTGGAAAAAAAGAAAATTTGCTTGCTTATTGCTTTCAATTATATCTGAACCATGAAAGACCTAGTACTTTGAATCAACTTGCCATTTGAGACTATTACTAACAAAATTAATTTCTGTAATGAGTTAAGTGAAACTAGTTTACATCTCAAGTATCTGTATTAAATCATTCAAATGAGGTAGCTTATATAACAAGTGCATAGTTTTTAATCTGCAAGTATAGAAGTCTTACCTGTTTGGGATGTATTTCAATCCTTGAAACTACATTGATTATTGAGAGGAAATTGAGTTTATGGGAGAATATCACAGAAATCTTAGTTGATTTCCTCTGCCACATACTTTTACCACTTTTACCAAGTCACTTGACATTTGGCATCTTCAGTTTCATCTGTAAAATAGCAACCATATCTACTATATTGTTAGGAAGTTCAAACAAGGCCCTATCCACAGTTTTAAATAAATGTAAATGTTAAATGATACAATTCTACATTTGACCAAAACAATTAGTTAAAAAGGGGGATTTGCCTATGACCCAGCAATCCCACTCCTAGGTATCTACCCAAAAGACACAAAAACACTGATTGAAAAAGATACTTGTACCCCCATGTTTATTGCTGCTTTATTAACAATTGGAAAAACATGGAAGCAGCCCAAATGCCCAAAAGTAGATGACTGGATTAGAAAGATGTGGTACATATATACAATGGAATATTACTCAGCAACCAAAAAAGAAAAACACATGTCTTTTGCAGCAACTTGGATGGAGCTGGAAAAGATCATGCTTAGTGAGATAAGCCAGAAAGAGAAAGAAAAATACCGGATGGTTTCACTCATAGCAGGAGTATAATGGACCAGGCGAGAAAATAACAAAAATAATGAACAACCATAGACCAGAGACATTATGTGGGGGTGGAGTGGGGAATGGGATCAAAAACGGGGGGAGGGGGGGAAGGGAGGGAAATGCACGGGACTATGGTGGTGGCACAGGGGTGATTTGGTGATGGGAAACCCGTGGGGATTACAATTGAGATGAAAAAAAAATGTGAAAAATGATGTAAAAATAAACTTTTTAATTAAAAAAAAAAACAAAAAAAAAAAAAAAGGGGGATTTGTTTTCCCCAACAAACTTCCATCTTGTTTATACAAGTAGCTGTGATCTCTCTATTCTACCATTTGTTTTTATAGTTGAAATTTTCATATTCTTGGACAAAATATTTCAAATTCCAGTCACCTACATGCCAGGTAATGTGCTAGACCTGAGTAAATATAGGACAAAGAGTAGACAATTTTTACGCCTATGGCATTCATTTCAAATGGTGAAGTAAAAAACACCAGGTTTATGATTACAAGGTGAAGGGAAAATAAGGGGTAAGGGGTCTCGGGACATGCGTAAAGACAAGGTTGCTATTCTAAGTATATACTGATAAGTCAGCAGTTGATGTAAATGTTGTCCAGGAGAAAAGCATTGCAGGCAGAAGAATAACTAGTCCTGAGAAGAGCAAAGTTGGATGTGGGTAGAACTAAATGGTAACCCAGATGAGGAACGGTATTGTTTCAAAGGGACTGAGGGCAATGGGCATAATTTATTGTCAGATACTGAACATATTTCAATAGTCATGACAATGGTGTGCGCTGACAAACTGGATGTGGGCTGTGAGGAAAAGAAACGGGAATTATTCCAAGTTGTGTGGCCTGAAGCACTTCAAGAACAAAGTGACCATTTACTGAGATGGAAAAGACTCAGAAAAGCAGGTGTGCAGGGAAGATCAAAGTCCCAAAGGAAACGCAGAACAGTGTGTGTGTGTGTTTGGAAATTTGGAAGTCAACAGAATACAACCCTATTTTAAGTTAGGACATGGATGAAGTCATTTAGTGTAGGCAAAGAATAGAACTAAAAATGGGGCCTATAACATCAGTAAAATTTAGAGCATACTGTGATTTTTCAAAGGAAGATAAAATGTTAATATGTTCTATACACAAAGATCATTACTTTCTGTAAAGTACTGGAAGCACAGATACCAAAATTGATCATATATAAGCAAATGAATTTTTATTTAATGTGGAGATTTTTATTTAAAAAATGTTAAGTAGAAGTTACAGTGATTTCTTATATAATTACATAAGCAAATGAAATTTAAAGGAGAATGTCATTTTGTTATTGGAATGAAGTTTTTGCTTTGAGAGAATACAGTTTTACTTTTCAAGGATGTATCTGAAGTGCCAGTTCCTTCTTTTTCTGGAATTTAGAAATTGCTATTCTGTTTCAATTGGACAGTTTTAGCACTAGAGGGCAGGCTTGCTTCTAGATTTGAAAGAATTATACATGGACTAACTAATCTAGTCTGGGCAATGTTTGCCAACATACAATCCTAATTAATACTTGTTTCTTAAGTGATGTGTTTAGCATTTACAGTATTTTTTTATTGTTGGGAAAGTATAAAATAAGTATACTGGTTGATTTTTGATTTATCTAGAACCAGTAGTTGATATTAATATACATTTGTATAGTGTCCGAGGTAACTGAACTATAGCTTACTCTCGTTACAATTAGATGTGATATATAAGTTTCATCACACACATGTATGAATATAAGGAATTTGGAATCAGTAAGAATGGAAAACATTTAATCAAGGAATGTTTTGAGTCCTTAACTTTATGCTGTCGGTTTTTATAAGTTAAAGCTAGATGTGTAAAATCAAGTCCCTATTTAAATAAACTTTGGTAGCATTTAATAGCTTCTAATAGTTTGTCCTATATCTACTTAAATCTTTTCCTTCAATAATAGGTATCCTGATTCCTGTGTCTTCGTTACCTCTCAGTATTAATCAAAGTGATCGGTACATAGGGAAACGAATGAAAAGAGACAGGAATGAAAAAAGATAGGGAAACAGAACTAAAAAACTGGGAGCCTTTCAAAAGCCTACTTTTTGCACCTTCTTTTCCTTGCAGGAAGGCTCTCTTATTAACATGTCCAAAAGTGGTTAGAGAAATGATTACAGCCCCCAGCGTTGCTATCACCTCTTTCTGATAGTTTTCATCTGTCCATGCAATCAAGCATTAATAACCTATGTTCTCCATTAAGAGGTGGGTGTGTCTAGCCTTCTTTAGGTCACTGGGGTGGAGAAGAAAAATGAGCTACATTTATTAGGCTTGTATTAATTTTTAAAACTTAAGGTGACAGCATTCTAAAATGGGGCTACCTTTCTCTTTTTTCTACTTTTCACCAAGGCTTATAAACACATCATTCGTTTCCCTGCACCTCCTAGAGTCTGTTTGTAAAATGAAACCATTAATAATCCTTCCTCACAGAGCTGCTTGCAGATGAAATAAAATAGTGCCTGTAGGACTATTATCTGCACAGCTGTTGGGAAAAACAGATCACAGTGTAAGATGGATTTATGCTCGTTAAGTATGATTAGACAGAAGAGTCAATAAATGGCAAAAAGGTGACTCACTAAATCTGGTGCATTTAGAAGTGCAAATTTCTTAGAAAATTAGTCTCTAAAGTCAAGGATATAAACTAATTTGTTTGGTTTGGCTATTTATGAGGAGAAATAAGGATGTTAATTATTAAGACTAAATGAGTACACTTGGCACTAGTGAATGCTCAGTACCATGGCTACCATAACCGCTGTAAAGGGGGTCAATTTGACTCCGATGAAAGACTACTTTATTTTTTAAAAGATTTACCTATCTATTTATTTATATAGAACTGGGGTACAGGCCAGAGGTGCAGGGGTTGTGAGAGGATTCACCAGACAGAATGGGGAGTAGAACAGGCAGATCAACAAAGTACACTGCTGAGGGGAGCAACAGGCAGGTCAGGAGAGGTCTGCCGTGCCATGTGGGTCAGCTCCCTGGGGGGAGGTTGAACTTGCATTGAAGTGGCAGCGGCCAGCTTGCAGTGTTGCCTCCTAACCTGTTGAGCCACCAACGGGAGGCTCAAAGGACTGTTTGGAGGGCCAAAGGACTGTTTTTTGTTTGTTTGTTTGTTTTTAAGGCAAATACTAAACAAGAAGAAGCTAAGCTATTTCCATGTCTTATTACAGTGTTCAATTCTGTTAAACCAGCTATTTTTAAAAATTAAATAACCAGCGCCCCCCTTCCCCCCCCCCCCCCCACCCCCGTGGCGCAGGGGGTTAAAGCATAGCGTTAAGAAGATGAAGCCAATTCAGCATTAGCTCAATCCCTGCCCCGGAGGTGACCACATGACACAGCAGACCTCTCCTGACCCACCAGCTGCTCCTGTCAGCAGTGTACTTGTCAGTCGGCCTGTTGTGATCCCCACTCTGCCTCTGGTGAATCCTCTCACCGCCCCTAGACCTCTGGCCTGTACCCCAGTTCTGTATGCATAAATGAATAAATCTTAAAAAAAAAAAAGTAGCCAGGACCCTTTTCCAAAAGAAATTTTACTTAGAAACACAATGTTGAAAATAGAAAGCTAGTGGATATGACCCCGGGGAGTTGGAAGCTCCAAGTCTTTAGTCAACAAATTTTGAAAAGTCAATTCCTCCTTTACATCTTGGCCTTTAAAACATGTAAACAAAGTAACAGAGAAACAATCTCCAGAAACTTCTATTTCATTCTCTGTGTAAAGACAAAAACATGGCTAACCTGTTAGGATGGAATAAGATGAAATGTATTTCAAGCAAGCATCACTGCAAATGTCTATATATGAACTACAAAGCTTACGGTGATTCTACTTTATTGTCATTTTTTAGAGCTAGTCTAAAAGAGTAGATAGAAGAATGAATGAATGCATGAATAAATGAATGCCTATGGGCAGAGGCTTCTCTCCATGCAATATATGGAGTTCCTAATCCTACCATTGATTGTAGTCCTCAAAGGGAAACAGCTATGTGAGCAGAGATTGGTAATTTTTAAGTGTCCCCCACTCTATGTCCACCAGAAAATAAGAATTTAAAAAGTGTTTAATGAATATCTATCTTCTCTCCTAAATTCCAGGTTAAAAAAAAAAAATATTCCACTTATCTTTTTGTGTCCAGTGGCAGCATAGGGCCCAAGAGGTGCTTATTGAATTAACAAATGAATGACAGAGGTATATATCTATTATATATTCCCAATAGACTGAGACTCTCTTTTTCACTTTCAGTTGTATTAGTTTTATTGAGGTAATACTGCCTTCCAATACTGTACATACTTTAGATATAGAGGAGCTTCACACCTTTTCAGGTGTGTTACTCCACCACCCCCATCACCAAAGCACAAATAATCTTTCACCACATGTGTTCAGCTCTTAGCATATTGCCTGACCTAGTAGGTTGTCCATAATATTTGTAGAATTGAATAGAACTTAAGTTTGAGTAGTACCAGAGTAATCTCACATAATTTGGCATGATATCTTCTAAACAGAACTAAAAATATGACAAAAGATCAGCTTTTTCTGAATTAGTGCTAGCTGAATAATACGAGCATCAGGTTGGAAGAGTTAGAGGAATTCAGAGAAAGCCAGTTCTGTGGCCTGAAGTGTCAAGATGACTCCTGAGGGCACATAAACCAAGACTAAGGTGGAGTACTTGCTGTATGAGAACATGAACCAGACAGATGGAAAGGAAAAATGCAGGAACAGGGAAGCCTATAAGGAATGCACTATGGAAGCATCCCAGGCTTGCAGTGTGAAAGGCCTGTGGTAAGAGTCCCCATTCTGCTGCCCTGTGGTTCTGTGCCCCGTGGTTCTTTTTATGACCTCAAAAAGATGGTTGCAGCACTTCTCCCCACAAGGGAGCGAGAGAGATATACATGCACATACTGTATTTCCAAATGTCTGTGAAATGCTAAGTAAAAACTGGGATTATGCTTTAATGCAGTGGGTTCAAAATATGTTGAATGAATATGAGGAAATGATATTGACTAATAAACAGAATGGAGCCACTGGAAAGCCAGCTCCCGCATCTGCCAGGAAACCTGTCAAGTCTTATGGAAAGAAAAGTAAATATGGGAAGCCACCAAGTCTCATGATCAGAAGAAAGACTTTCTGGATCAGCTGGAAATCCCCATGAGACTAAAGTTATGCCAAATGTGAAGAACTCGTGAACTTTACTGCTGACATTACTTCTGATGTTTCTGCCTTATTGAAAGAGGCAAACCACAAGGTAAACCATGCAAAAAAAAAACCTTGGAACTAGCTTCTTGCTGCCTGGGTGCTTCACTGGCTTTAGCTGCTTGCATCTTTATTTACTAATGATTCATTGTCCCCTTAATTTGTAACTTGTTTGAAATTTGGTCACAAGAAGGTTACACTGACTAATGTTAAAACATAACTGAAAACCATTAACAGACACCAACTGAAGAAGAGCACACAGAATTTTTTTTGAACTCAGACTATGTGACCTAGTAATCATAAACTTTGTCTTTATGATAGGAGATTAGGTTTACTAGAATATCTCCCTTATGTCCAAAAGCACAGCAACTGCTTTTTCTCTGAAATACCCCTTTTCTGTGCTGCCTCTTATAATCTCTGCTTATACTGGGTCTGATTATTTTTAAGGAAAAGGCTTTACTTCCTGCCCATCTCTGGAGTCATTGTCAATTTTGTATATGCCAAAAAGCATTTGGCATAACTTTAGTCTCATGGGGATTTCTAGCTGATCCAGAAAGTCTTTCTTCTGATCAGCCCTGTATTATAAAATACCATTTACATACTTGTTTTCTTAAGTACACCGTGAGCTCCTTGAGAGCAAGAATTGCATCTTTTTTCTCCAGTTTCAGAACTATCCACATTATAAGGAAAGCACTCAATAAATGAAACAAATGAATAAATGAAGATGAACAAGATAAATGATTTTGATTGACTAATATTTTGTGTATTTTTCACCGTGTGACAAGCATTCAAGTATAGCTATAATTTTAATACTGACTTATTAAAGACTTATTGTAATATTAAACTCAATTTAAAACAAGAAATGAATATTAAAATATTTAGAACATTTTTGCCACCCAAAGTGCCACAGATTTCTAAAAATGGATACTTATATCAGTATTTATTTATACTTACCTTTGCTTAACAGGGAAACAGAAACTTACATATTTTGTTGAAAGTATACAAATTGGTAGACCCCTTTCTGGAATTTATCTAAAGAACATACTGGGAATTTACAAAGATTTTTACCATAAAAAAAGTTTACAGATAGAAACAAAAAGGAAATAGCCTAAGTGCTTTAGCCACAGGAAATTTTTCTGTAACATGTATTATGTTCACAAAATGGAACACAAAGCTACAATGGAGTATGTGCCCCTGAAAAGTTCATGTTGTATTACCAAAGGTGGTAGAGGTGGGGGTACAGGTTTGAAAGTATTGTGCTCAATATGATAATCCAGTGTTTAAGGAAAAAGATAAAAGGTTATGCACCAAAGTAGGACAAAGAATGATAGAACAGCTGTTTTTAGTTTCAATTCCTTCTCTTTATTTTCTGAAACATAATGTATATGTATCACTTCTGTAAATTAAAAGCCTAATAAAGGTTATATAAAGAACATACTATATCCTCTGCTGATTACATGAGTCTCCCAGTGAAGAGAGAGAGAGAAAAAGCCTAAAATATAAATTTTCACCTTACCCCATGGAGCAACTCATTTTCCCTAGCTGCTAACTCCTGTTGCCTAGGTCATCAAGGGACCAGTGGAAATCTTCACAGAAGCTACACTGATTCGTTCATTCCAAGGTTATTATCTGTTAAGGCTCTCTGTGAGCTGGCAACTTGGAAGATACGGGTAAGTGTCAAATTCTAGAACACTAGCTGTGCTTTGAATTTTATTTTTAAAACCAGGCATTTAATAGAAAATCTAGTCGAACCCTCTCTCTTAGAACAAAGAAAATGGAGCCCAAGGTGCTTCACCCAAAACTGAATGGATAGTAAATGGCACCTTGATACTTGAATTCAGAAATTCTAGTATGGTGTCTTTTTTTGGTCACTGGGACATTTATTCTGTAAAACTATTATCTGTTGAACTATAGATTTTCATTGTGAAAAGAAATCTTATACTTGATGCTTTTCTCTAATAGTAACCCTAACTTATTTTGTCTCACACAATTTGTGGTTAACTATGAATCTTCTATACTGTACATTGTTAAGCTAGTTCTCACTCAAATTGTATTTCTATTCTCCCTCAAATTATATTTTTATTTAATTTTTAATCTCAGAAGTAAAATTGGACCAGCCATTTAGAATCTTTGCACCTTCTGCATCCATTTGTTGCTTTTTTACCTCTGGGTGACAGCCATTCAGCCTGTCAGTAATCTGTCTACCCACTATTTATTATACACAGAGACAGTCCATTGCATACACTTGTCAATGCTAAAATACAGTTTGATTACAGCACAGCACTATGAGACCTGCAATGTATCAAATGCACTATTTCTTTACTTATTTCTCTTTTCACCTTAAATATCTGAACTTGAAAGACTAAATCAAAGGCATCTTTCAAAAGTCCTAATCTCAACATCCAATACTGCTTTTTCTTTTTCTAGAAAGGCTATCTTCACTTACACCCACTGCCAACACCCCCCTCCCCTTAGATATGATTATACATATTGTATTGTTCTGAGCTCCTTAAAAATAGAGATGGGAACTTTTTTAGGGGGTGGAGGAAGGAGAGCAGTAAAGAACAACTACTGAAATACACTTTTTTTAAGTACTAGTTTATTTTTACATCATTTTGTGCCTTTTATGTTCCTACTGTGCTAGGTCAGTTTGAGACCCAGTGCAGGTGCTCAAATAAATGCCTCTTTGTTGAGAGGTTGGGGAAAAAAAAATGAGTGACAGAATAAACAGATTTCCTTACTGTGTTAAAAATTAAAGGTTAGGGCCCTCCCTGTTGGCACAGTGGGTTAAAGCGCAGCACTGCAAGCTAGCTGCAGCGATTCAGTGCAAGTTGGATCCTGGCCACAGAGGTGACCCACATGGCATGGCAGATCTCTCATGTCTCGCCCACTGCTCCCCTAACAGTGTACTTTGGCAATCTGCCTGCTCTGTACCCCACTCTGTCTCTGGTGAATCCTCTCACCCTCCCACACCTCTGGCCTGAACCCCAGTTCTGTATGAATAAATATATAAATATTAAAAAAAAATTAAAAGTTAGGTTTAAGTAAATTGTTCTTTGATGGTAACTCCTTGTGAATACCTGGACTTTATTATTCATTGATATACTGGTGTATATCTCTCTGGATTGAGATCATGGATAAGCAAATGAAATATGATTGCTTCAAAGTACTTCCAAATCCTTGGAATTCTCTTAAAATACAGAAGCTAGAAATGAATATAAAACTCCAAATGTGATACAAACAGATGGGTAAAGGGACTGGTAACTCACCTCACTTGTGAAGTCATCTTTTCAGATTAATGTTGACAAGGAAGCTAGAAACGAAACTAGGCCCCAGGTGATTCTGTTTCTCTGATCGCAATGTCAACTTCCCTGCTAAAGCATCAAGGTTTTTCTGCATTTTCTCACTCCGAACATAACTGGAGAAGTCAGTGACATTTCCAGATGCTGCAGTTCATTCTGAGCTTTTGAATTCTGGAGTGACCAAATTCTCTGAAACACTCTTGCCTTTGCTCACTCTCAGGAGGTCATCTATGCTTGTCTCTGTAAGGCATGCCTGCCTCGTGTTTTCATTACAACTGACTGTGCTGATAGCAAGCTCATTTTATTTCATCTCATATCAAGACCCAGCTAAGCCTCATGAAACATTTTTCTTTAATATAAAAACAGTGAAAGAGCTGTAACATGTAATGAGAAGTGATGACTTGGAAACTCTTTGGTAAGTTTTAAACTTATATAAGGTTCTTTAAAAGTAAAAGTATTTTGGGCCCTCTCTGGTGGCATAGCAGGTTAAAGCACAGCGCTGAGACTCTGAAGCCACTTCAGCATGAGTTCGATCCCCAGCTCGTAGCTGATCCACATGGCGCAGCAGACCTCTCCTGTCGGGCCCATTGCTCCCCTCAGTAGTGTACTTTGTCAGTGGGCCTGTTCTCCCCACTCTGTCTCTGGTGAATCCTCTTACCACCCCTGCATCTCTGACCTGTACCCCAGCTCTGTGTGCATATAAATAAATCTTTTCTTTAAAAAATTAAAATATTGGCCCTCCCTGGTGGCGCAGCGGGTTAAAGCACTGCACTGCGAAGCTGAAGCCACTTCCGCATGAGTTCGATTCCCGCCTGCCCCGGAGGAGACCACATGGCGTGGCAGACCTCTCCTGACCCGCCCGCTGCTCCCCTCAGCAGTGTACTTCGTCGATCTGCCTGTTCTGCTCCCCACTCTGTCTCTGGTGAATCCTCTCACCCTCCGCATCTCTGGGCTGTACCCCAGTTCTATATGGATAAATAAATAAATCTTTTAAAAAAAATTAAAATATTTTTATGGATAATTTTATAGGCAGATTAATAGGCAGTTGTGCTATATAAACATACCCAGAACTGCTGGCTAGAATGTTATTTCCTTCCAAATATTAAATATATGTCTTCTCTACCTTCCTCTCTATCTACACAAATGTAATAGATGCAGGTGATGGTCACTGAGTGGATCAACATAGAAATAAAGAGCTTAGGTTCATGTGGAAGGATGCTTGAAAAAGGCAAAGTGTGGACTCCAGCTCTAGCTAGGTGCCTTGAGTTGTCAATGATTTTTTCTTGACTAAAAAGAGAAGAACAAGCTGGTAGGGCTAAGGGAAGATGAGCAAAATAAACTGTTCAAACTTCTTCCATATAAATTTACTGTATGTGTGTATGTATCTATATCTATCTATGTATATATAAGAAATGGGTATATGTGTGAGAATTAGAAACAAAGCAGGGAGTACTTGGAGTTATAAAAAGAACATTGTATTACTTTTTGGAAAATTACATATTCAAAACTCATCTTCTAGAAATGAGTTAAAAGGGAATAATGACAGCTAGAAAGAGAAAACCAGATTTGCATGGCACTCCCTTCAACTCCTCACATGAGAATTTTAAAAATTACTCAGTGACTTAAAAATGGCCAAAAAAATTCCAATAATATTTAAAAATGTACACCTCTGAGGGGAGCAGCGGGCGGGTCAGGAGAGGTCTGCCACGCCATGTGGTCACCTCCGGGGCAGGCGGGAATTGAACCCATGTGGAAGTGGTTTCAGCTTCTTAGTGCTGTGCTTTAACCCACTGTGCCACCAGGGAGGGCCTCACCTAATTTATTAACAAAATTATTCATTGTTCAACTCAACTGTTTTACAATTGAAGAAACGAGACCTGGAGAGAGTAAGTGCCTTAATAGGGCAAAGGGAGTACAAGTTAGGGTCCCTTCCAGAAGGCCAAGGAACAATTGGAACAGACCCACCCCAGGAATCAGAAGTGACTCTTGAGCATTTAACTTAACTTCAAAGAAAAAAATTGCTTGGGTTTGGCCACATAGGCTCATTGCTCCAGCTCAATTCCTCACTTCTGTCTTCTTTCTGAGTAGGAGGGGATTTACCTCACTGGCCACAGGGAAGAGGCCATCTTTGTATTTCTCAACTGAGCATGAAACCACTTCAGGCTCTGTTAGTTCCTGGAAACACTGAGGCAACGCTGGGCAGGACTGAGATCCCAGGTCAGCTGGATCTTTGAACTGCCAAGAGGCTCACCCAGGCCAGCTCTACTTTACAGCCAAGGAAGTGGGGGTGTGGGTGGATGAGGGGAGCAGGAGGCAAACATATACAGGTTTCCTCATTGTGTGAGCAAATGGTTTCCACGAGTTAAGCTTCTGCCAATGACTTTTTTTCTTTATTTCTTCTTTGGAATGACTAAACTCTCTTCAAACAGGAAATTTAATGTTTCATCCCCCCATTGCAAGTTATATAAATTTGTTATCTAGGAAACAAGTTTTACTTGCCCTAAGGTATCCTCCTGTCATCAGGTCTTTACTACTTCTGGATGAATTATGTGCTTTAAGGGCTTGGGGTCCCCTATACTGAGCTCCTGAGACACTCACATAAAAGAGGGCCATTCCTACTGCTGAGGGAGGGATGCAAACATAGCCTGTTGAGAGGCCTGAGTTTTTACATTTGTTTCTTCAGTAGTGATTACTAATTTATCCAGAACCTTCAAGCAGAACTCTGAAATTCTTCTTAGTTAAGCACATCATATCCAGGGGATATTTTTTTCTTGCAGACATGATCCCTGGAGTCTCCACTGGCTGAGGGACTTTCCTGGGACTTTTTCTCTCCTGCTATCTTATATTCCTTGGCTCTTAGTTCCAATGTCATATGTCTTGTTTGATTTGTTCATATCCTTCTGTTCTGAAAGATTTTTCTGGAATACTCTTTGATAATTTTCTTCTCCTCCCCTTCCCCAAGCCCCTGAAACAGTTATTATTTAGTTGTCAGACACATGTCATGGATTGACCTCATATTTCTCTCATCTTTTTTACCTACTTCCTAGGAAATGTCCTCAAATTTTATCTCTCACTATACCTATGAATTTTCTACTTTAGTATATTTTTATCTCTATATTTTTATCTTCTGAATATTCCTTCCCCCACTCTTAGTATCCACTCCTATTTCATGAATGCAATAATCATTCCTCCTGAGGATTGTAATATTTTCATTATGATGGTCTCTCAAGTTTTCTTCTGCATTCTCTATTTCCTCAATTTTTTTTCCTTTTCTTAAAGTTTTGGGCCCTAGCCTTCAACTCCAGATTATTTCCCTAAGTAACACCAATTCATGACTTTGTTTTCATTTTTTAACAGTAAAGCCCTGAGAAGCTGGTTAGAAGCTCCATCTGTGGACAGGGCTGACTGATGGGTTGTGGGTAACATTTATTTACTGGTTAAATTGGTCCTGTTTTTATATTGAGGCAACACTGATTTTACAACACTGTATATGATTCAGGGAATAGGCTCACACCTCCTGAGTTGTACAATGTCCAGAGTAACCATATCCCTAACCACATACCATTGGGTTCCCTCCCATCTTGGTTCCCATAATCTCTGCCTTTTATTAGCCTCAGTTTTGAAGTCATATTTGTAGGATTTGTTCTGGTTAAGTTTTATCACTTCCTGTTTTGTTTCTCTATATTCCACATGAATGAAATCATCTGTTATTTCCCCCTCTGTTTTATTTCACATAATACGCTCCAATTCCATCCATTTGTTACAAATGGCAAAAGTTAATAACTTTTTAAATAGTGGAGTAGTGGAGTAATTCATTCATATTGTTGGATACTTAGCTCATTTCCATAACTCAGCTATTGCAAACAGTAAATTTTGCAGACTCTGTCTGCTTCTGCCCTTCAAACTGTCATATCTAATGACATTTTCTCTTAGGTTGCCTTGATTACTACAATTCCCAGAGATAAACTTGATGGAGGGAAGTGGAGTTCTTGGAGGGGCCTATATGTTTTGTTGTTTAGAATGCAGATTTTTACTAACCATTCTGTTTTAAGCAAAATACCAATGGCAGCACAGTCATTATTCATAGAGATTGTTTTAATTAGTTCAGGAATCTTTAATGTAATAATTTGCAACATTTTATCATTTAATCATAACCCAGGGAGAATGGCAAGTCTATTATAGTAAAGTAGCTTCAACAGAAATTCAGGGACAAAGAAGACTGAGTACTCTGGGATTTCCAGGGTAACTTCTGTGAAAATGTCACTTAGAACTGTGTTCACTTGGTGAATTTAGAGTTTGGAAACTTAAGAAAATATAGTTTGATTCTGCAAAGCAAAAGAAACCATGGTTAAAAATTAAAAGACAGACTACTGAAAGGAAGAAGTTATTTGCAAACCATATATCAACATAGGATTAATATATAAAATATATAAACCACTCAGCCAAAAATATACAACCCCATTAAATAATGGTGTGAGGATCCAACAAGCATTTCTCAAAAAAATTATACAGATAATTGACACAAGCTATGCAACTTCTATCGACGGACAAATTCCGGATGGAAGGGAAAAGCTCTGAAAAATCAAGAATTTCCATTGCTAACTTATGTTACGACCTCCCTTTTTTGTATAATCATAATTTCAAAAATATTCTGAACAACCATCAGTTTTCAACTTAGATTCATAAATTGGCTACCTGGCCGGGGTATAGTACGAGCCGCCCCAGGGGAGTAAATTACTCTGTGTCTAGAGAAAAAAAGGAAAGCCTCAGGAGAGGTAAAAGCCTGGAGCATCAAGATTCATGGGAAGCCTTGGTCTTTTGAAAAAAAAAAAAAATCTCAGATAAAACTCTCAGGGCATAAGGACCCATGGACAATTTCCTAACATTATTGACATAGGTTTTGCTTAACTATGTGACTTCTTAGTTTACCTTTTTCTTAAACTATCATTAACTACTCTCTGCTAGTCTTAATTAACTTTTTCCTAAACCAAACACTAGCTATTCTTTGGAGCCTTAAGTTAGCAATTAGCTTTTCTTTAGATGATCACTGATGACCCTGCTAACACAATTTATTCCTTCACTAGGACCCCTACATCCTTTGCTAACAGCTCATCCTTTCCCAGACCCTTTAATCCTTTGAAGTCATAGTTAAACATATGTATACAAGAAAGTTATCACAAATATGTATAGTCTAGTATGCCATAAAGTGTCAGGAGGAGGATGCATTGTAGCCCTCTTCCTTTAGAACTTTTATGCCGATTTCTTACTAACTTACCTGAGGCATTTTATTGTAACTAACTACTTGCTAAACAGTATAAATAAAGACCTGCTAAAAGATGGGCAGGAAGACTTGCACCCAACTCCAACTCCCGTGCCTTCCTTGCACTGCTCCCCTTCCCCCCTTCTTGGAATCTTCGCTCACCAACACCGCTCCTACCTTAAGACCCTGCCTGCCTGTTTTGCCCTCTGACAGCCTATGATTGGGGCCAGTCCCCGACAGATAACCAGTAGCCATGTAGACAGATACAATGTTCTACATCAATTATCATTAGGGAAATGCAATTTGAAACCACAATGTGATGCCATCTCACACAGAATGGAATGCTATTCTCAAAAGTCAAGAAATTATAAGTGCTAGTGGTGAATATGGATAGAAAGGAACACTTGTGTGCTATTGGTAAGAATATACACTGATGTAACTACTACAGAAAACAGTATGGTACTTCAAAAAATTAGAAATAGTAGTATTGTATGAGCCAGTAATTCCAATTCTGGCTATAACCAAACAATATTAAAACACTTATATGAAAATATATGCACTAGCACGTATATTAAAGCACAATTCATAATAGCCAAGATATGGACACCCAAGTATCCGAAGATGAACGAATTAATTTAGAAAATATGCCGTGTGTGTGTGTGTGTGTGTGTGTGTGTGTGTACACTCACACAATACCACTCAGTCATAAAAAGATGAAGTATTGCCATCTGTGACAACATGGATGGACTTTGAAGGAATTACTTTACGGGAAACAAGTTCAAAGCAGAAAGATAAATGCCATATGATTTCATTCATTTGTAGAACACAGTAGAAAAAAAGCAACAAACAAATAAAACTTAAAGAAAATCCCTTAGACTCTGACAACAGAATGGTGGTTCTTAAGAGGTGAAGAGCACTGATTGGTTGGTAGTGGATGGTGAACGAACTTTTGGTGGTGGATATGGAATCATATACAGTAGCAGAGGTGAGACGCTATATGCCTAAAACCTGCACAGTGTTGTAAACTTGTATTACTGCAATGAAAAGAGGGGGAAAAGATAGCTATATATATATACATAGCCAGATCTCCAGTTTTCTTTTACATATAGTGGGGAAGGGCAGGACATATTGCCACCAAGTGGGGATGACATGTTTTATTGTGCCTTGATGCTTTAGGAACTCCCTCTCTCTAAATCAAACTCATGCTGCTAGAGAACCACCAAGAACATGGACACATTCTTATTCTTCAGTTTTCTCAGCAGCCTGTACTTATAACCCCCAAAATTTCTATTTTGAAATCATGGTAGCCCAATAAGATAAGATATTATACAAAAGTATAATGTGTATAATATATTATACAAAAAAAAAGTATAGTGTCTTAAGATTTCTAGAAAACAAATCCCATGATAGCAAGTTTTGTTCAGCTCCCAGAGGTTCTTCCTGACCTCATCTGGGCTCTCTCCAGATTTATCATTTAGGCAATTGAATTGTGCTTATTGTTGACTTCAGTGACAGAAAAAGGGTCCAGTCTGGTAGAGTGCCTTCAAGATGTTTCTTCAGCCCAAACATGGCTTCCTATCCATAAGATCTTAAAAGGAAAATCTTTCAATAGCAAGAATTCAATTCACACTTCCAACTTGTCCTTTCCTATGGAGATAATTTTGAATCATCTTTAAGCAATCAATCATTATATCAAAAATCCATATCTGGGGAATGATCAGGGCAACTATTATCAAAAAAAAAAAAAAAAAAAAGTGTACCCTGCTCATCTGTGGGTGGAACAGAGAAAACACCATCAGTTCCTGGGAGGACATTACTTGCCTGTACTTGAAGTCAGCAACTTCATCATCATGACCCAGATCCTTGGGTTAAAGTATCCAGCGAGGAGGAAAAAGAGAGACATTGTGTGGGCTTAGTAAGTGGGAGACATCATCAGAACTTTCCCAGTAGGGGAATTCTATGGTTTCAGGTTATTCAATCTTTCAGCCCCCTTCTCTCCCTAATGTGCCTCTTAGTTCATCTGCTGGCCTCACAACAGCTCTCAGTCTCAGTTTTCTGACCTGTAAAGTTCAAGGATAAGACCTTAGAGATGTGCTGCCAACACATACCATGTGTAACCTCTAAACACTTTAAATGTGGCTCAACTAACTTACAATTTTCTCTAAATATAAAAAGCATGCTAGATATTTAAGATTAAGTGCAAAAAAAGTATATAATGTGCATTCTCATGGTTTTTACTGACTTTTCGTTGAAATAACACTTTGCATATTGTTTTGAATAGTTGTATCAAAATGAATGTCACATTTTTGGCTTTTTTAAACGTGACAACTAGAACATTTAGACTTACATATGCCACTTTCATGGTAGATAATAATAACATCAATTTTTATTAAGCAATACTGCCCTAAACAGGACATACCCTTCCTGGGCGCTCAAATTCTATGCTGTAAGTATTCTTTAATACCAGTGCACTGCTAGTGACAAAGGAGAAAATATAGTTCAGTAATCATTTAAAATATGCTTGCCTTCAAGAAGCTCAGATCTCAGGAGAGAGACTAAACTAGTAGGTCAGTTGTAAATTCTTGGATCAGTTTTTAATCAGCAGTGCCTAGCAAAATGCTTTTGCTAAGATGGAGTTAAACAAACTTGGAGCAGTTAGAGAATTAGTTTGGGTCTGTAAACTGGCAGCCCCAGCAAACCAGTATATCTCATTAGGGGAATTCCTAATGTGCCTTGAGTTAGCCAACATTCTTCTACCACATAAATGGGTTATAATTTCTTTGTTACCACTGGCTACTGTCTAAGGCTGTTAGTTTGATGCCTACTAATCGAGACCAGAAAACTGGAAAGAATTTAAAGGCATGTGGAGGTAAATGCTAATAAATTTAAAATGAACAGTACATGGGTGAAATTAAACCTGTAGAAAACATTACTAATACCAGACAAGTAGAATTTCTAACTAAAGTTGTCTTTACACACAATTTAAATACCTCCGTATAGGAGAAATTGGTTTTTCTTCGTTGGAGTAGGGCGCTCCCTGGTGGCGCAGCGGGTTAAAGCACTGCACTAAGAAGCTTAAGCTATTTCCGCCTGAGTTCGATCCCCGCCTGTCCGGGAGGAGATCCACATGGCGCGGCAGACCTCTCGTGACCGGCCCGCTGCTCCCCTCAGCAGTGTACTTCAAAGATCTGCCTGTTCTGCTCCCTGCTCTGTCTCTGATGAATCCTCTCGCCCTTCGCATCTCTGGCCTGTACCCCAGTTCTGTATGAATAAATAAGTAAATCTTAAAAAAAAAAAAGTTGGAGCAAAAAGAAAAACATTAAGTGTTCTGGCTCACATTTCAAAGCTGGTTAAAACCCTTCTGCCGCCATTCCCAGTAGATGAACAGATGGATTCATAGGGAAGAGATCAGCATCTAATTTCTCTAACACATTCAGTAAACATATTGGTTCTCCTCAGGCACTACTGGATTAAATGGTGAATTAACAGTGATTTTGAAAGCAATTGGACACATTTACATGAATGAAAGTTAGACAATATGTATTTCCAACCAATATTTAGCATGACGAAGATTCAGAATGAATGGCTAAGGGATTAGGTGTTTTCTAAAACTTAAAGAAGCTTATGAAGACAAAGCTGAGGAGTTTGGCTATTTCAGGTTTGAATTATTTAAGAGCAAAAACAAACAAGAAGAAAGTAGCTAGGTACCTTTTTGCATGTTGTAGTGATAAATGCAGGTGTCATTTAGAAAAACAACTTACTATAAACATTCTTTTGAATAATCAAAAGTGGAAGATGGGGAAAGCTTCTGAAAAAAAAAATCCCTACTGTTTTTTTCACAGCTTCCCCAACCTTGGAGGTTTTAAGAGAATTATTATATGTGGTTTTTGGTGTCTACTTACAAAATATAGCAGCCTATTCTTGAACATAAAGAGGTGTTTCAGAGTGTCTGGCTGAGTGAACAAGGGTCTGTTTCTGGACTTTTCAGCACTGTATCCATTAACTGATCACAAAACCATTTTGATTTTTGTTTTCCTTAGTGCTCTCTTCTTTGGCTTTTATTCTCACATACATTCTAGTGAAGCTCTGTCTAGAAGCAAGGATGATATGTGTGTTTGTGAGGGTGTTTGTGTATGTATGTGTGTACTTTACATACATCACAATCACATGTGCCTTATTGAAATCTCTTTTGTTTTTAAGAAATCATGCATCTCCTTCTAGTACCTTCTCTTTACAATCTTCCCACAGTAACCAATCTACTCTAGCTTCTGCCCATCCCTCTGTGCTGAATGGTTGCCCCAGATCTAGAAGGTGACCACAGTGAAATAAAGAGCTTGACTAGTCAGGAATCTATTGCAGTAGTTTTCTGGGGAGAGGTAACAGTATCTTGAGAAGGGTGGTGGTGAAAGATTGAGGACACTTGATATATTTCAGAGCTATGTCAAAGATACAACTCTAAGGCACTTAGACTGTAGAGATACTGACATAAAAATATAGCAAACATATAGCAAATATAAAAACAGTGCAAAATGGCCAGAAGCAGCATATTGGAATTTCATCAATGGGATAAGGAAAGCAGTCATCAACTAGAGTTCAACTAAGCAGAGTTCTCACCATAGAGTAAGAGACACCTGAAAAGAACTTTTGAAGATGATTAGGCATTAGACAGAAAGAACAGGAAGAGGATGAATATTCGAGGCAGAGGCAGCAGCACTTAAAGAGATGCAGGGATAATACATCATAATGTATCAGGGAACTTTTATATTGGCTGGCATTAGGGCATAAATTTATGGGTGGTGGTGACAAATGGCTGGACAAGGATGAGTGTGCATCTTATAAAGAGCCTCATTTGGACATTATCTTGTGAAGCTGAGATGTGGAGGGTTAAGATAACATTTGCATTTATAGCCTTTACTTCTCCCTGAACTGCATGTTTTAGAGACAGGATTGGCTGGAACCCGCTGAGGACTCTGGTTGTCCATATCAGATATCATAAGGACAGGCATTAAGGAAGAAAGTGTGAAGAACAGAATAAGGAAACGTGTGGCTCATAAAGTTGACAGGTGTTCTCAATGACTAGAGGTAGAGAATTAAAGGGAAGGAGGAACCTAAGCCCCCTTCTAATTTTCTCCTTTTGATAAATGGACAAATGATGAGCCATTCACTAGCATAAATATATTTAGGTTGAGTGATAGATAATAATTATATCATCCAGCAAGGTTTATGAGTTTGTGTAACATTAGGCGCAGACACTCAGTAGTGAACAGAATAGTCAACTCTGGAACTGAGAAGGAAAATCTGGGCTGGACACCACACACACATGTTATCAAGATACTAAGGGAAGAAGCTCACTAAGGCCAACAGTCCTGCTTCTTTTTTCTACTCAACCTCCTAGTATAGCCTTTTACTGCTTTGTGTCTATGACAGATATTCAGTAAATGGTCAAATGATAAATGGATCAATTGAAAGGTGAAGCAATTCATATGAGTCATTTAAAATGAAATAGCCAACAGGGCCCTCCCTGGTGGCACAAGGAGTTAAAGCTCAATGGCTAAAAAGCTAGACACAGATACATTAGCACAAGTTCAAATCCTGGCTAGGGAGGTGAACCACATGGCATAGCAGATCTCTCCTGTCTCACCTGCTGCTCCCCTCAGCAGTTACTTCATCAGTCTGCCTGTTCTGCTCCCCACTCTATCTCACAGCCCCTGCACCTCTCCCCTGTACCCCAGTTCTGTATGCATAAATAGATAAATCTTAAAAAAAAAAAGAGTCAACATTATTATCACTGAATCTTCTTTTCTGTGGTCTTCACTAGATTATAAACCCCTTCAGGGGAAGGGATGATGTCTTATTTACCAAAACTGCACTTACTAGATTACTTCTTTTATTTTATTACAAAGTTTATTTTTACATCATTTTGCACATTTTTTTTCTAGATTACTTCTTAACAGAAATATTCACTTAGTAAATATCTGCCACATAAATGAACCAATAGGATTCTGTCAGAATATGAGGATGAGTTCCCTAGCGACAGGCAGTGGCATGAGTTCAGATAATTACAGTTTTGTGAAATCTTTCATGATTATTTTTCAAAATGCACTGTGATGGGAAATTCAAATAACTCAAATGTCCTGCTCTGGAGCTAATGGTGTGAATAGTGAGCATGACCTGGAGACATGCTATGGATTCTATTGCTGTATGAGCTGCCTAGAACCTTCTCTCCCCAAATGTACTTTATAGCTTTGTCCAAAGGCTGCTGTTAAATATCATCATGAGAGTAGGTAGTTTATATATAGATTTTAAAGCATGTTAGGATGGTGTCAAGTTCATAATAGTAAAGGAAAGCAAGTCACCAGCTTGTTCAGCAAACACTTTAAGGCATTTCAGTGCAGATGCAAGATTGTATCCTATGAATTCCTCATTGAGCTTTAGAGAATATTGGATGAAAAACCCTCAGGGAAGAATGTACAAGCATGTGGTCACTAGAATTGTTTGTACTTGTTTGACAGGAGTGCAGCTGCCCTGCACGTAGTGTGTGTCATGGTTATGTGTCAAACAAAACATCTCCGCAAAATCAGAGCAAATGTACAAAATAGAGAACTGATCCCTCACTCTCATCTGACTCTGCTTAGATGAGTAGATTCCAGGGTTGAGTCACAAGATTAAGGGAAAGACTTATTTTACTTTTTATATGTCATATCAGGGTTGGTTTTTCAGACATGAGCATGCGATGGACCATGTTCCACAAGGAAATTTTCTTAGAGCTGAAAAGACCTGGAAATGTAATAGGAAATCAATATAATGGTGAAATAATGACATGTTATTTTATTCTCTTAATAATGCCATTATGTAATATTCACCACTATGTCCACATACAGGTAAGGAAACTAAATTATTGCGAACTGTGAACATAACCCAACTAGGAAGAAATGGAGAAAGAATTTGACATTGTATCTGCTGATTTTTAGACTGCATGACGTCCTTCATTTTACAAATACTCATTGATCATCTACTATGTGCTAGACACTAAAGTGTAATGTTGAGTCAAACACATGGTTTCTAGTTTTCAGGGAACTTGAATCCCATGTAGCAAAAAGAAAATGGAATTATATAAAAATAATTGTAATAAATGCTATGAATAAGATATACAGGAAGATATCAGAACACTTTTAAAGCAAGTAAAGAATTACTGTAGCACTTGGCACTGTAGTGCAATTTGAAGTATCTCGCACAGGTACAATGCTGGCATTCACTGGCCCTAATGTACCCATGGACAACAGAATGAGCCAGTGGGGCTTGAATCCTGGTGTGTGCTGGCTGCATATCTGTGATGTCTGGCACAGGCAAACTATAATTGTGGTGCATTGCTGATCTGATCCAGTCTTTATCCCATTTGCCTAGTCCAAACAGACTACTTGTTAAACAAATGAGTGGGTTATTTTAATTCCTGAAGCTTTCTCGAACTCCACTGTGGACATGAGGAATTTTGTTCTCCTTGCCTTTATTCTAAACAGGTCATTCTGGGATGCAGAAATGATCTAATTTCTTGATTCTATCATTTTAGTGAACCTTGGCAATTCTTAGGGTTACAGACAGTTAACCCAGTCATGTTTGGAAAACAGCACATCACGAGACAATAGCAAGTGTTGGCAAGGATGGAGAAGTTAAAAAGCCTCACCTATTGCTTTGGGAAATGTAATATGGTACAGCACTGACTTTGGGAAACCATCTTACAAATTTAAAATTACCCTCAAAAACCTCATTAGGGATTCTCCTAGAAACATCCTTATTAAGGACCCCAAAGTGGAACAACCCAAATGTCCATCAGCTGATAAATGAATATACCTATTCAGTAGAATGTTTCTTGTCCAGTAAAAGTAAAGAAGGACTAGAATATTCTACAGTATAGATGAACCTTGAAAACATGCTGATAGTTGCAAAAAAGCCACATGTCGTGCAATTCCCCTTATACTAAATATACAGAACAGGCAAATTTATAGAGACAAAAAGTACATTAGTGTTTGCCAAGATCAGGAGAAAGAGAATGGGGAATGACTGAGTATAAAAGGATTCTTTTGTGATGGTGATAAAAATGTTCTAGAATTTGATTATGATGATGGTTCCTTAATGCTGTTGATATACTAAAAACCAGTGGATTTCACACTTAAAAAGGGTGATTTTTATGGTACACGAATTATATCCCAATAAATCTGATTTTTTTAAAAATTTGGAGCCGTTAGGTCAGGGATTCTCGGTGATTTTATGTCATTAATTCCATTGTCAAAATAACTGATCCTCTCTCCGAATGTTTTTAAGGGAAAAATAAAATACACAAGACTATGAATGAGAAACAATTCTATTCTTAGACCCTCCTTTTGAAATACTGTCAAATCGTATTTACATTGTTGCTATTATTCAACAAAAGGCTTCCTACAACTTAGTATTATTACACAAATCCAGAAACACTTTTAATTGATTCTAAATAATACTTGCAATTTATACTTTCAAGAAAAGTAATTTTTTTAAAGATGTATTAATTTATGCATACAACTGGGGTACAGGCCAGAGGTACAGGGGCAGTGAGTGGATTCACCAGAGACAGAGTGGGGAGCAGAACAGGCCAACTGATGAAGTACACTGTTGAGGGGAACAGCGGGCAGGTCAAGAGAGGTTGCTGCACCATGTGGCTCACCTCCAGGGGTGGGGATCGACTCATGCTGAAGTGGCTTGAGCTTCTTACTGCTGTGCTTTAACCTGCTGTGCCACCAGGGAGGGCCCAAAGAGTAATTTTTAACATCAAATAATTTCATTAACAGACAGAAAGTTCCTTCTTTCCTTGTGTGTGGCAAAATAGCTCACTGTGTAGTATAAATCCACTGCTGGGAGAATATATGTGGGTTTTGAAACTGGGTACAGCTGGGCATGTTCACCTCCTTACACTTTCATTTGGGAACGGTGTGACTCAGGCAAGATACTCAAAGGCTTTTGTTCTTAGGTGGGGGGAGCATTAAGGTGATTAAATAGAATAGCTACTATGTAGAGTAGCCAGCATTGTGCTTGGCACACATCAAATGCCCTCAGATTACCACACTTCCCTTTTTCCCCACCCCATAAAGCTCTCACTCTCTGCCCACAAATCTTTCCTATAAACGCATTGGAAAATCCAAACCTTAAATATTACTTATGTCACTTTTATAATTAAAGAAAATGCCTTTCAGAAATAGGAGCATAGAAAACAAGTATTTTCCTGATAGACATCTCTAGGAAAAACAACTGAATCTGAATAGAACTATCCAATTCTAGTTTATTTTCAAAACTAATTTTATTAAGCATTTAAATTGAAATAGTCTCTCTTTTTTTTTTTCCAGATAACTCAGAGGTGGAGCTATCTCCCCCTAAAAAAAATGTACTGAATGTTATTCTTCTTGTATAAAGAGCTTTTCCTTAGCTCAGATTCCAGAAAGGTGAAATAAAGTTGAAGTTGAAAGTATTTGTGCATTTGGGAAGTTAGGCAAGGTCATTTTACATTCTGGGAATAAATTAAGAAAATATGCCAGACATTACCTTAAAAAATAAATCAACCCCCTGACACACAGACCTCAACAATTTCCTCTTACACTTATGCAAATACCACATTCAGAGCTCTCTTTCCCTCTCTCTCTTCTTCCTCTCTCTTTCTCTCGCTCCCTCAAACACACAAACACACACACTCACAAACATACTTTTGGGAAATGTATATAAATCTTATATCCCAAAATGACTTTTGGGGGCTCATGGTTTTTGGAAGTTAACATAGAACACAACTTCCTTTTCAAAAACTGCTGTGAGGTAACTATGTTCCTAGTACCTTGATAAAAAATTAATGAATAAAAAATATATAATTCATTCAACTTGAGTATACAAATCCTAAAAACTTGCTGGGTAGAGATTTCCCCCCAGTTACTAACATGTGGACCTCTGTGCAAGACTGTCCAGAATGTGGTTCCTGCTTGACTGAGTGCCCGGTTTCCGGCTGTGATGGTGTGACCCAGTGCACCACGCAGCTAGTCTGCTAGCTAAGCTGTGCACATGACTCATCCATTCCCTCCTTTCAGTTACTTTTTTGAGCACATTCTAGCCTGGATTTTTCCCTTAAGTCTCTACTTTCAATGCTACTTCCTTTCTTGTTTTAAATCTCTCCTCAAACTTCATGTGACCTACCCAGATTAACCTGTGCTCAGTAATTCCAATAGCCCCTCAGAATAGATGTGCCCATATTAAAAGTGATAACATTCAGCTTCTTATCACATCAGGAAATAGATGATGCCTTTAGCCCAAATTTTGGGTACTAGAAGTTACCTTAATGGTTATTGAGCATAGCCCCTTCATTTTCCAGGTGAAGAGAACTGAAGTCCAGAAATCTAACCTTGCTCAGAAACAAAATTCCAGTGCTCTAACTCCTTGTCCAGTATCCTTCCATCACCCCCCTATTCTGTTCTATAGTTGTCACATTCCCTTGGTACAATTATTTTTTAAAAATATTTATTTATTTATGCATACAGAATTGGGGTACAGGCCAGAAGTACAGGGGTAGTGAGAGAATCCACCAGAGATACTGTAGGGGGCAGAACAGGCAGATCGACGAAGTACACTGCTGAGGGGAGCACGGGCGGGTCAGGAGAGGTCTGCCGCGCCATGTGGTCACCTCCGGGGCCGGGGATTGAACAGGCACTGAAGCGGCTACATCTAGTTTTGTAGTACTATGCTTTAATTCATTGCACTACCAGGGAGGGTCCAGCACAATTATTTTAAGCTGACAATGAACATAACTAGTTGTGTCACAATATTAGTTTCTATTTTCTGTCTCATACTAATTTTTAACATTTGGAAGCTCATTCTCATCTTTGTCTGTGAAATGCAGTGATAATTCCTACCTTGTGGGATCACTGAGGTTTATATTCTATCCACTGGACATATGGTAGATGAGCAATGAAAGTTAGTGGGGGTAGTGATGTTGAAAATGAATATAGTGGTGAGTGCAAAATATTTGTTATAAATTGATCTTGCTTGTTAGATGTAGGGGGCTATCTCTGGGTTTTTTCCTACACTTCTTAAACTTACTCTATGAAGGGGTTCTCACAAATAGCAATTTGCAACCTTACTTGACTTACTGTATGAAGGTCCGAAACAAAGGAAGCCATCCTATTAGTCAGTTCCACAACTGTCTGGTATAAATGATAATATGACAATGGGTGAAATTTGGTTCTTATTTTCACACAACAAAAATTTAGTTAGCAAATCAGATCCCAAAACCCAGGAATGAAGTCTTATAAAGTACCCAATCATTATGTGACTTAAGGTGCAGCAGCTTTTTGAAGAAAGAAGAGAGAATCCTGGACTTGAGTGGTCAGGGAAGACTTGTAACAATAAGGGACATATTGACAATTTTTGTAAGGGAGCCCTCAAGGCCTGCAGTCTCAGTAAGCATAAAGGAAAACAGCACATATTTGGAGAGCAGACATTGGATGGAAAGTTCTGTGAACACAAGGGACAGTGGCTTGGCTGAAACCATGTTTACCCTTCATTGTCCAGTTACTGAAGTGCAAAGCTTTGCCTCCATCTCATACCCTCCCTTCTCTTGGATATGCTCATCCAAGCTCCCATTCCATTTAAACTTAGATTTTCCTGGCTTCTCTCCACTCATAACCACTATCAGATAGTTGTCATGTAACACAGGACTGATGTAAAGGTTGCACTGGGCACTTCATTAATCTCTCAAGCGCCATTACTTATCTCCTTTACAGAGTTAAGGTCTCAGGTCTTAGACTTAGAGATGTTTGATGAGTGGCCAAATCTATGCAACTGATGGAAAGAGGCAAAGGACTGAAACCCAACAAATCCTGACTCCAAGGTTATGTCATGATCTCAAATGACATGGTCTACTTCATTTCAAAGGAACCAAACACTTCCAACAGCGACAGCTTATTTGCTTATGATCCATCCCCCTGTCTCCAATACTGCACCCCTGCATGCAGCCTTTCTTGATCCCTGCATCACAAGCATACACTACTTGTGCACCATGAATTTTATGAACTTAGTGCAATTTAAATTGTTACTAGAAATTTCACTGCGAACACCCACAGATTTCCAGCAACTCCTCTGTTAAGCTCTTTTTGCTGTCTTTCCTGTTTCAACCTTGAGTGCTCCCCCATCCCAATCTTGATTCTGGCATGAATAAGATCTTCCCTCCCTTGTTCTGCACAGAGCAGGGCAGCCCACAACTGTGCCACAAAGTAGTCTCTGCTTTGACCCCAAGAAGAATGTGGAGGAGCAGCATTTTCTTTCTTTTCCGACTTTGGGGAGAACCACCACTCACAACCCTGAAGTTATGGTCTTGTAGATGGAGTTACGAGCAGAGAGAAGCATCAGACTTTGGTATAAAACATAATCACTTCCTATATTCTAAGAGCCTTATCTTTCCATTTCCTTAAATTTAGTTTACTTGAAAAACACCCCACCCTGGAACTGCTGTCTTGTGCAGATGGTATGCTCAGTGCCAGGGGATGGTATGAAATGAATTTTTGAGATCAGACTCCCTGGAAGAAGTAGGGGACTCAAGTCAAGCTGGAAAGATATTTAGAGTTAGTCAGACATAGCAGGATGAGAGGATATTTGAAGCCAGAGGAAGGTAGGGAGCAGTGAAATAACAAGCTGTGTGTTGGAAAGAATGATGAGTTGTTGAGAAGAATGGGAAGAACTAAAGACTGAGAAGTTGGAAGGGCCTGGTTCTTGGAGGACCTAGTATGCCAAGCTCAGGGGCTTGGACAGTGACCTACAAATTATGGCGACACAATGAGGCAATGTCACAGCTAGGTTTCAAGCTTACATGGCAGTTTCAGTTGAGGTCTCCTATGTGGAGGGTAGGATAAGAGGCAAGACATAGGGCAGAGACATGGGGATAGACTGAGATGGACTTAGGATGAAGGGACAAAACAGAGAACATTCAGGAGCTAATATTGGCAACAGACTGAAAGCAGATTGAATGTGGGATTGATGAAAATAACAAGGTCAGGATGTCAGGGTGGGGGGGGCAGTGTGTATGTGCTGGCACCATCCACTTCCCCATGCTGCTTCCTCATAGCATTTATCACCACCAAACATACTCATTTTTTAGCTACCTATTTTTTACCTATTTTTTTTTATTTTTACCTATTTTTTTTATCAGCCTTCCTTCACAAAAATGTAAGATCATTGAAGATAGTGGGGTTTTGCCTGTTACAACTAGTACTATATCCCTAGTCACTAGGGGGATGCCTGACTCTCTGTAGCATTCAATAAGAATTTGAAAAAATGAGTTGAAAGGATGAATGAATGTCAGCATAGGAAGCTGACTGTATGAGCTTCTCAGTTGTGAAGGGAAAGCACTTAACTCTCCATCTCCTCAGCCTGTTCTCATATCTGCCTCTTCCTTCCCCCATATTTCTCTCAAAACAAAACAAAAAAACTATCTCATCTAACTTCCCTGACTATTTAACTTTCATAATTTTACAATGATTATGGCTTTGATTCCTGGCAAAATAAAAACCTCTGGGAATCTAGCCTATAGTTTTCTAAGTGCACAGATACCCTGGTCAACTCTTGATGACTTTATATTTCCACATCTGGACCACATTGGAGTTGAATAAACAAAAAAGCATGCTGTTGGTTTGGAATCTGAGGAATTGGTTTATGAATACTTCCCATCACAATCAGTGTAAAGGAAGAGCCTGTGAAATCAAACATGAAGCAATTTTTAAACCTCACATATCAAGAAAGCAATCTACTTATTTTTTAATTGTTACTTGTATCTGTTTCTTTCACCATGTTCAGAAGTGACATTGACTTTTTTGAGCACTTCAGCAATGAATGTTTCTGCCAGTATACTTGATTGTTGTCCTTGATCTTCCTGATCCCTTCCCTGGGCTGTTCCTAACTTTCTTTCTAACTGGTGTACCTGTTTCCAGTCACTGCTCCCCCACTACCCAGGAATCACACTGTTGCTTAGGAGACATTTCTGACACAGGATTCTGGTGCCAACCCCATCTACCTCAGTTTCCCAGTATGGAAATTATCTTTATGTTGTTTATCTCCTTGACTTGAACATGAATTTCTGGAGGGCTAGTATCATTGTATGTCAGTGACTAGTACAAGTGTTACATAACAAATTTATTCAAAAGTCTATTCTTGTTCCTCATATTTTATGGAATCAAGCCTAAAGACAAATGTAATTTCAAACCCCCTGTTTTGAAAAATCTCCACTTCCTATCTTACACCCTCCAAGTGATAAGCACATGAAGTGGAGTCTTCTGAGACATGAGAGTTTTTGACAAGTATGTTTTCAAAATGGCCATGTAATAATGTCAAACATTGTTGGCGTTCTTCTTAAAGTTTTTCCATTTCATTTTAGCACAACTAGGCAACAGCTATCCTTGCCCCATCTGTCTACATCTCCTCTTTCCTTGAACTTCACCCTACCTTGAGCTATGATGGAGCATATTTGCATATTGCTTCATAATTTAAAGGTTGAATACTATTGGTCAAAACAACCAGTTCCAAAGGGCTGCATAAAATGAAACTTCCTGGTGTCTTCTTTGGTCCACGATGAATGTTCACCTCTGTATTTCAGGCCACATTGCTCCGTTCCCATGACTTTGCACCCCACTTCAATATCCTTTCCTAATTACAACTGCCCAAGTCCTATTTTTTTTTAACACAATTAAGCATCAGTCCCCTGTACACATAATCTCTCCTATCAGCATTAATTCTTTCCACTTTTATGTCCCCAAAGGGGGTTAGAACAGGTTTTAGAACAGGTATCACAGTCAGATTGAGACACAGAGAGAGATGTACATACCCTTTTTGCAATGAATGTCATTTTTTTCACTTCTAGATTCCAGGAAGAAGAATTTTGTCTGAACATTCTCAGCTTCTTGCTCCTCAATTACTTTCCTCTAATGAAGCTGCATTGTTAAGATCAGATCAATAATCCTTGGCTGACCACCCTGTGCTTTCCCAGACCTAAAAAGGAGGAAACCTTCTCTATGGCCCTGACCTCCTCAAATGCCTTTCTTCTTATAGAACCTTCCTTCTTTGCCACTTGGGAAGATGGTCTTTTTTTTTAAGAATACTAAATGCTATTCCCCTTGGGTTATTGTGCCATATAAATAAAGGACTTCCTTTATGGAAACCATCTTGTATTTTAGAGGTTGGCTTTCTGCGCGCAAGCGATACAACCTGGTTAGGTTGGTAACAATATTAGTCTGAGAAGAATCCAGAGGGATGGGGGATTTTCTACTATCCACTGACATCTTACGGAAAAGGGAGATCTGTATGCTGAGATGCATGCAGGAAGAACAAATGTGAATATTAGAATATGTTGCCACAAGTCAAGAGCAACCAAAAGCTGTGAGAGAGATCTGGAAAAGGTCTTTCCTAGCCCCACAGAGGAAAGCATTAACCCCCCCCCACTTTATTTTAGATTTATTTATGCTTACAGAACTGGGTACAAGCCAGAGGTGCAGGGGGTGTGAGAGGTTTTCACCAGAGACAGAGTGGGGAGCAGAATATACAGATGGAGGAAGTACACTGCTGAGGGGAGCAGTGGGCAGGTCAGGAGAGGTCTGCGGCACCATGTGGATCTCCAGGGACAGGATCAAACCAGCACTGAAGAAGCTGCTGCTCACTTGCAGTGCTTCGTCCTAACCTGCTGTGCCACCAGGGAGGGCCCAGCACAACCCTTCCACTTCAGACTTCTAACCTCCAGAGCTGTGAGACAATCAATTGCTTAAGTCTTGCAGTACTTTGTTCTGATTGCTCAACTAAACATATACACTTAGATATGTGCATATAACCCATAAGTCTATATTCTTGTACAGTTCTCAAAGAAAACAAATTTACAAAATATACACATTTCGAATTGTAAATCAATTGTTATAAAATGGCTACATTATGTTTATGTGACAATTGATCCACCTTTGCTACAACTAAATTATGGCTCCCTCTGTGACTATGTTCCTGGTGCTCTCATTTATGTGTGACAGGATACACTCTTCTCTCCTTTTTCTGCCCCAGAACCTTCCTTCATAAAGTGCGCACAACATCATTTACTTGGCCCATTGAGATCTTCCATTCTTTCTTTTCAGTAATTCTTAATTATATACAAACACAGGTGAAACCACTCACCCCCGAGTCATGCCATAGTTCTTGGTTACAAAGGTAATCATCAAAATAGTACAGTGTTATTATTTTTAAATGACCATCAAAAATGAAACATGAAATGAAAGATTCTCATTGCAACACAGCAGCCCCTACGAACACATTGGCAAGTCCAGAGCAGCCAAGGGTCTCTGAGCAAAGTGTGACCCTGAGGGGCCCTGTGCCTGATGAGATTTGCACTGGGAACAGCTCTCCCTACTCCTTCCCCTTCAGTTAATTAACTGGAATTTTCGGACAGATGTTTTCCTGTTGATCTCACTCTTGTTTGCTTTTCTGTGTTTTGTTGACTTCTTCATGTCCACCCCTACCCCACCCCCCAGGAACCCTAACGAGTCTTTGATTGCTCATCCAAAGCCAGCTTCCTTGCTGCCACTAGTCATCAAAAATGTGAACTGTGGCCAACTTTTAAACAGTGTTCTCATGACCTACTGCAAAGAGTTTTTTTTTTCTCAAATAACTTCAGTCCAGTCAAAATGTGAGTTGAAAACAAATCAAGGCCCAACAGGAAAGGATAGATTTGCATAAGCATTTACTGAAAAAAGTAATCCCAACAATGTAAATCTAGACTGCTGTGGTCTTACTTCCCAAAATGCCCAGAGTAGGAACCGGAAAACCAGCAAACCACTTCTCACGCTCTATAATTTGGAAAAGGAGAGAACAAAATTTCACAGTGTTTGGACACCTTTGCTCAACTAGATTATAAACATATTCTTTTCTTCAAATTTCTGGGAAAACTAGCATTCCTCTCAAATAAATGCAAGATTTTGCCCAAACCTGCCCCCTCCAAAAATTGACTTGAAGAATCTATTCAAGGTTTATTGCAGAAGCAAGTATTATAACCTTTGAAGCATCCTAAATTAATTTTACCAATGTTTGATAATGGGATAAACAAGCATAGAGACTGCTGACTGATTCCTTCATAGGGTCCCATGCTGAGGGACAGGATGAGAAAAGCAGTCTGCAAGTTTGGGAGTGCTCAGCTGGGTTCTTGTCAAGAGAGCACTGAAATCAAGATTATTCAGCCTATCAAAGCATATTGATAATGAGGATCCTGGGGGAAAGGAGCCTAGATTTGAGCCATGGAAGAGCTTAGGTAGAAATTCTCTCGCTCTTGTCTTCACAGTATTTCAAGTATACTTTGAAGAAACTGTCCTACCTTATAGGGTATTGTCAAAATCAATTGAAGTAAAATCTTTGGCATACACACACAGATTACATATGATATGCACAAACACACAAATATTAAGTTGAACCTTTTGAAATTGTTAGTGTGGATCATGTTCACCTATAAAAACAGCAATGACTTGGGGCCCTCTCTGGTGGCACCGCAGGTAAAGCACAGCACTAAGAAACTAAAGCCACTTCAGCATGAGTTCAATCCCCCCCCCCCCGGAGATGATCCACATGGTGCAGATTTCTCCTGACACACCTGCTGCTCCCCTCATCAGTGTACTTCGTCAGTCTGCCTATTTTGCTTCCCCCCCTCTGTCTCTGGTGAACCCTCTCATCACCCCTGCACCTCTGGCCTGTACCCCACTTCTGTATGCATAAATAAATAAATCTTATTAAAAAAACAGCAATGACTTAATATAGAAAGAATTATGGGTAGTAGCTGCTTAAAAAGTGCAAATCTACACTTACAGTTATAATGAAAGGTACTTGGCCCAATGTGACATACAGACCACACCGTGGGCAAAGAAAAACAAAAAGAGCAGCAGACTCATGTTAGTCTTGGCGCCTCTTTAAGAAAGAGGTCAGCAAGAGACATGAACTAGGCACGAGGCGCATTTTGGCTTAGAGATGATGTGTTTACATGACTCTTACAATAAATCTTTGAGCTAAAATAAATATATGCCCAATTTCCCAAGGCAAATTAAAAATACACTTGATATTGCCCTACTATTTATTCTTTATTTCCTTAATTAGCCCCAAGGTGTTGTCTACTGTTGATGCCAGGATGTGAGTCATAATGTTTTGCTCATTAGCCTTTACTTGCTATTATGACGGACTGGGCCAACCCTGATCCACACACAATCAGTTGCTTTTCAGCTTTCGAATTTGCAGTGAGCAATGTTCTATCACTTTGCCACCCCCACAACCAGCCACCAGGAAATGACTCCCCACTCTTAAGTTTTGTCTCCTGATAAATCGTTTAGATAATGACTTCACAACTAGATGACTTTTCTTCCTCATGGCTGGTGGATGCTGGTGATTTTAGTCCAGCTAGGAGACAGGGGAACATTAATTGGAAGTGGGTCAAGTCAGTGAAGATTCAGATCAGGATGGCGTTATTTATTACAGTTGGCAGGAAGCAAGATTATAATGAGGTCAGAAGATCAGTTCAGTGGTTGGATTGGTTCTTACCCTTTGGTCTTAAAAAAAAAAAAAGCTCAAGAAATGCAATTTTGAAGGGACAGGGACAGGATGGGGGATGAGCTATAAACATGAAGAACTTCAGGTTGATTTCTACCCCAAGTTCCATTAACTGCATCAGTTCTAGAGTTGGGACTTCAGAGAAATCTCCAACTGTTTAGCAAAAACAGACATTTCATCAGGTTTCTCACCAGACAAACACAGACCTGATGCGTTGCTCAATATCTGCATGGTAAAAATTATATGCTGTGATGCATGCAGGAGAGGAAAAGTACCAAAGGAGGGCATTCATCCCACAGGACAGCAGTGCCAACCTCTGTGGCTAGCACCATAATGGCTTCCAGTAACCTAAAGAAAAATATTATTGTAAGCAGTTTCCCTAACATAACACATTTTCTTCACAATGGAAACAGTGAAATGTTGGAATCGGTAACAGTATTCTAAATCTTCGTTCCATTAATTTTCCTTGCTTTTTATATTTCTCCTCCTTGGCTTACTGCTGGTGATCTGGGTGACAAGCCCCCTTTATTTTAATTTGGAATTGTTTTCCTGCCCAACATTTGAAAAAGTCTGCTTCAGATAGTATACAGAGTGGGTTTACCCAAAGGTTGATTAGAAGTGCTGTGTGGGAACACCAAATGTCAAATACAATTCAATAGCCGCTTGGGTATATTATTTTTGACTTGTTTTTATGTAAGCCGAAATCTATCATAGGGGAGACATAGTCAGTTTCAGAACTATGCAATGCAGTTAAATGTACATTTTGTTTTCTAGATTTGTGTGTGTGTGTGTGAATGATTACTGTAAAATGCTTTAGCATGGATCGCAAAGTGACAGGTATGAAGGCCACATCTCAGTGAGTCACCTCTCATGTCCCCCAACTCAGTTCCTGGAGGCAGTTGTTGTTTGCTGGTCTAGAACCCTCAAAACAAACAAATTATTGAATTACAAATGTATGTTTTTTAATGACAAGCAGAAAGTGCTTGTTACTTTTTTCCCTATAGGGCTGAAGGCTCTGACCAAATGTTACAGAGGAAATTTGTCATCTTTTGTCACCTTATGTGTTTACTACTTGATATTTTTTTCTCCTTTGACCTCAGTGAGACTAGCCTGTTCATTTTTCTCCCCAAACTCTTTTCTTAAGGTGAGAAACACTAGAGGACAGTGGTGGAGTCAATGAGCAGCTGGCAAAAAGAACTAGTTTTAAAATCCTGCCCTGACCATTTATTGACTTTAAGTAGTGTGACTTAAACATCCCTGAATTCAGTTTTCTTATCTGTAAGAAGGAAGTAATAATAACAATATCTAGTTAAGTATTGCTACATAACTAAACTGAGATTATTTGACCCAGTTACTAAATCAATATTAGCTATATTACATTTTCTTCTTGTTAATCTTTAAAATCAGTGTGTATGATGCAGCAAAGTTGTATAGGGACAAATAAGTCAATCAGAAAATTCCTTAGAATGAAAATAATTAATGCAAGAGATATTCTTTGACACCAGTCAACTTGAATTACTAACTCTTCCTCTTTGCCCAGTCTATGCTATCTTTTGTGTTTTAGCAGCAGGATTAGCCTAGTGAAGACTGGGAGGCAGCTGCAGAATTTCAGGAATGTTAGTGGTTTGCTCAGTATATACCATGCCCACAGTCCCCTATCTAAGTGTGACTCTTCACACACTGCTTACTATATATTTTTAAAAGATTTATTTATTTATGCATACAGAACTGGGGAACAGGCCAGGGGTGCAGGCACAGTGAGAGGATTCACCAGAGACAGAGTGGGGAGCAGAACAGGCTGACTGACGAAGTATGTTGCTGAGGGGAACAGCGAATGGGTCAGGAGAGGTCTGCCTTGACATGTGGGTCACCTCCGGGTCTGGGGATTGAACTCATGCTGAAGTGGCTTTAGCTTCTTGGTGCTGGGCTTTAACCCACTGTGCCACCAGGGAGGGCCCTGCTTACTACATTTTATGTTGACCCCATACCATCATTCTGACTGCCTAACCTAACCAAGACTCTTGAAACCAAGATGTTGACTTAATAGACTTGCCAGAAAACATCATGTAGCAAGAGCAGTTCTGTACTGAAAAGCATCTAAATGCATGAGTCAGGTGTCTCTATTAGTCAGAGAGACACCTACAACTAACAAAGACATTGAATCCATGAAAGAGGGAGAATTGGGAAAGTCAGGACTGAGTATAGGCTGTCGAGAGCTAAGCAGGAGCAAAGGAGCACAGAGGAAAAGAGAAACATGAATTCGGCAGCATCCTAGGTGATGAGGCTTTGGTGGACATATCACCAGAGCTGCTGCAGGACAAACAGAACTGCCACTGGGACAGGAGTACAGTTCCCATGAGGGCTGCTTAGGTGGTTGTTAATTGTTTTAAAGGTATCAAAACTTCTAGGTATCAAACTTCATGTTAATCACTTGATCAGCCTTTGGGTATCCAGCCCTTAGAAGTAACCAGGTTCTACTTCTTTTCTCTTCCCTTTCTTCCTTTCTCATTGGCTTGCACCTATCCTGCCAACACTTGTAGGTGTCATATCCAAGCATCCCAGCAGCACTGGGCACTACCTAACCACCTGACTACCATCTTTAGCCACCTTGTAAGCTCACCTTGATTGTAAAACCCTAGTGCACTATAGAGTAAAAGGTAAAGACTGATTAGGAGGAAGGTGGAGACTTCTCTGACTGTGTTAGAACAAAAAAGAACTTGATTGACGACCCAGAAAACAGCTCATTTATCTCTACACTTCTGCCACAAATGCCATTTCCTCTTCAAAATGCTCTTTTTTTCTACCAGCCCAAACCTCTCACCAAATCTCCGAATAACCTCATGAAAACGCACAGCCTCCTACAAGTATTTTTACCTGATCTGCCACTGCCCTTGCTTCTCTGTAACGCAATGCTAGAATGTAGTAATAGAAACACTTTCCAAAAAGGATTCTGTCAATTTGAATGTTCATTTGTTTTATGTCTATAAGATTCCATTTTCTCCTTTTGCATGTTCTCTAAAACTTTCAGGACTATGGTTCATGCATAATAAATTGACGTTTGATCAATGTTGACTGACCTTCAGTCATGACAAATAATAACAGCAATAAGAGCCATTCATGATAATAAGTATGGAAAACTTGCTCTATGCCAGGTAAATGCTGTTGTTTTACTTATATATCTCCATTCCTCATGTTGATATACAGGATTATAGTTTACATTCCCAGCTTACAGGTGAAGAAAATTAAGCTCAGCAGAGTGAACAATTGTGCAGAGTCACACATTTGCTATACTGAGGGGATTCAGCTGTTGCTCAGAGGCTGAAATGTGCTTTTTTTTTTTGTAATTATGTATTATGGAAACATTTTGCTTTTCTGACTTTTCTTCTTTAAATGACTTTTAAGGAAATGAGATGTTATTTATATTTGTTATCTATGTTCTTTTGTAGGTATGTGATTGTGGAAAATCCAGTGGTGATTCATACATACAAAATCAATTTCAAAGCTTTTACTAAAGGTATGCAGCAGCCTCCTCCCTGTCCCAAGGGCATGGTTCAATAATCTTCACATAATTTATATTTTTATTCAATGTAAGCCACAAGTATTGTCTGGAGTTGAGGCCAGACAAGATGACTCACATTATTTAATGACTCTTTGTGTCTTAAAATCTTATCTATCTACAAGAGATTATAAAAAGCTTCCTTAAAATGTATGAATTAATGCCAGTAGTACAATGTTTAGGTCATTAATGTTCTAGTTGAATAAAGGCATTTACAATTTAAAATGAATTTAGATCTATGTGGTTTTCTGTTTAATTTCTCCATCAGTGGAATAACTTTTGATTACTGACTTCATAAATTCAAGAATTAATTAATTAGATAATTACAAATAGTATGAGCTCACAGGAAAACAACTGTGAATTATAAGAAAGTTAAGGTTCATAGAGAACTCTCTTCAGATAACTGCTCAGAAATATCAAAAACCCTTTACTGAACAATCATATCCTGATTAGGGACTTGTTTATATAAATAACATTTTGTTACTTGTTTTCTTGAGAGCAATTGCATTTCTATTGCAGAGCAAAGGGCCATTTCATAAACTTTGTAACAGGTAATCTGAGGTAAGTAGGTTTAGTAGTCCAAATAGGTCATCACCTCTTGCAGTCTTATATTGCCACTGTTCTAACATCCTTTGGTTTGTGGCAGTTTAATACAGGCCAGTGCTATCTAAGGAGAATGACAAATCAGTGCTCCAATGTTAATTTGAAATAAGAGACTTAACTGCTAGTCAAAAATAGGACTATTAGAGAGCCACATCCAATAGTCTTTATGTTCTCTTCCACCAAGTGACACCCATATGAGAAGTAATAACAAGAGCACAGTATTCTTGTTTATTTAGAGGCAGAGCATAGGGCACTGCGTCATATTAAGTGTGGCCCCTAAGTACTACTGAGGCAATTATGCAGATAAGTCATTCCTTACTCTCTTAAAATTGCAAAAAGGGAAATAAAAATCGTAAAGTTCCACAAAAACCAGGAAAATGAGAGGACTCACTAGCACTTTTCTGAAATAAAAAAATGGTAATGGTGGGTTTCATAACTTATTTCAAAAACATCTGTGTTTGATGCTGATATTTTCTAACATGTTAAATGGCACTCTTCACAGAAATAGAAAAATTCCTAAAATTTGTATGCAACTACCAAAGATTTCAAATAGTCAAAACAATTTTGATAAAAAAAGAAACGAAATCATCATATGATATACTCTGACTTTAAATTATAGTACAAAGTTATAGTCATCAAAACATATATGGGAAACTAATTTATGACAAAGGAGTCAAGAGCTTACAATGCAGCAACAAAAGTCTCTTCGATAAAAGGTGCTAGGAAAACTAGACAGTCACGTACAAGAGAATGGATCTATACCAGTATCTTATGACATACACAAATTAACTCAAAGTAGATTAAAGACTTGAATATAAAACATAAAACCACAAACTACTGAATAAAAGCTGTGAATATAAGCTGTATATCAATATGAGGAATAGAGATATAAGTAAAACAACAGCATTTTATCTGACATAGAGCAGGTTCTCCATACTTATTATCATGAATGTCACTTATTGCTGTTAATAATAATAGGTCAGTCAACATTGATCAAACATCAATTCATGATGCAATTCATTATAAAATATGAAACCATAAACTATGGAATATAAGCTGTGATAAGCTATTTGACATTGGCCTTAGTGAAGTTTTTGTAGATTTGTCTCCAACAGCAATGGCAACAAAAGATCTGGAAACAATCCAAGTATATGACAATGGATGAGTGGATTAAGGTGTTGTGTGTGTGTGTGTGTGTATAGACAGTACTTGGCAATAAAAAAAAAAAAAGATGATGGCCCTCCCTGGTGGCGCAGCGGGTTAAAGCACAGCAGTGAGAATCTGAAGCCACTTCCGCATGAGTTCGATTCCCGCCTGCCGCCTGCCCGGGAGGAGACCACATGGTGAGCTAGACCTCTCCTGACCCGCCCGCTGCTTCCCTCAGCAGTGTACTTTGTCAATCTGCCTGTTCTGCTCCCCACTCTGTCTCTGGTGAAGCCTCTCACCTGAGCCTCTGGCCTGTACCCCAGTTCTGTATGCACAAATAAATAAATCTTAAAAAAAAAAAAAAGATGAAATTTCACCATTTGTGAAACATGGATGTATCTGGAGTGGATTATACTAACTGAAATAAGAATGAAGAAGAAAGACAAATCACCATGTGATTTTACTCATTTGTAAAATATAAAAAGCAAGCAAACAAAATAAGAATTCTGACAAAAGAATGGTATTTATTGGAGGAAAGGGGGGGAAAGGGCAGATATAGGGGCCAACTGATTGATGGTAGACAATGACTGAACCTGTGGAAGTGGTAAAGATGTAATATATATGGTTTTCAAGGTGAGAAACTATACACCTGAAACCTCGTAATGCTGTAAATCAATATTATCTCAATAATAAAAGTAAAACCACACTCAGGGCTTATAACTTATAAAACATCTTAAAATTAAATATCCATTTATAATTTTTAATATATGTGCTACTGTAGAATACAAATTTATTAATACGTCAAATATGCATAATCTTGAAATAATTTATCAAAATAAAATATTGAAACAAGGTATTTATAAAATAAAAAAAAACCTTTCAGGGTCTTCAGTTTTATCATTTGTAAATGAAAGCTTTCTACACAGATTTTCCTATATTAATCTCAATATAGTCATGTTCATAGCCTACATATGGGGAAAATCTTCCATTTTGTTTTCATAATTCATTAATCTGTCTCTATTAATTATATGAATTTAGTCATAAAAGTTCAGAATGTTTCAAATGGCTATATTTTTTTTAAAGATTTATTTATTTTTATTCATACAGAACTGGGGTAGAGGCCAGAGGCTCAGGGGCGGTGAGAGGCTTCACCAGAGACAGAGTGGGGAGCAGAACAGGCAGATCGACGGAGTACACTGCTGAGGGAAGCAGCGGGCGGGTCAGGAGAGGTCTGGCTCGCCATGTGGTCTCCTCCGGGGCAGGAGGCAGGCGGGAATCGAACTCATGCGTAAGTGGCTTCAGATTCTCAGTGCTGTGCTTTAACCCGCTGCGCCACCAGGGAGGGCCTCAAATGGCTATATTTTTAACATTTATATGGGTTAGGATGCAGCACTGCAAGCTAGCCGCAGCTGCTTCAGTGCAAGTTCGATCCCCAGGCCCCGGAGGTGACCACATGGTGTGGCAGACCTCTCCTGACCCACCCGCTGCTCCCCTCAGCAGTGTACTTCATCAATCTGCCTTTTCTGTTCCCTACTCTGTCTCTGGTGAAGCCTCTCGCCACCCCTGAGCCTCTGGCCTGTACCCCAGTTCTGTATGCACAAATAAATTTCCAATAAAGAGATTAAGAGACAGAAGATATAAAAAATGATGTTTAAAAAATTTCTTTTAAAAATGTATTATGTTTCTAGATTATCTGTTATGATGTTTCTGGTATTTTTTTTAAGAGGAGAGGAAGAGGTGAAAACTGCAGCAAGTGGGTAAGCACAGTATTTGATTTTCATTCACCTCTCAGGACAGTGGAAAATGGGCCGAGAATGGATGAGTTTATGGAGATCCCATGAGGATGTTATCTTGCCTACCTATTTACTGATATAATGCATAATTTGGAGGAGGGGGACCATCTTAGTTTGGGGGCCTGTGACCTGCTCCTGTCCCTATCAGCACACTAGATTCTACAATTATATAGTAATTAATACTAAGCAACTGTCCAATATCATTAAGCTAATCTGGGTAGGGCAAAATACCGTGGGACCAGATAAAATGTTGGGCTGATGTCTCCATTTTTATTAGCTGTCCAATAGGCTTGTCACTTAAAGCTGAAAGCACCCAAAGTTAATCAGAAACTGGCAAGTGTAGGACCTGCCAAAATACGTAGAGTACCCCACTGGGGGAAAAGGAAAACAAATTCTGTATTTAACAGCTTGCTTGATCAACAATTTGCTTACTTGAAAAAGAAGGGTCAGATCTGCTTAATCATTTTTGTTTGCTGATGTTTTGGGAATGTTGGGGAAAATTTGGCTTTGGAAAAATTGACACATATCCTCAATGATGTTTAACAGACAAATGGCTCATTTCCTACATCTGGAATATATTGTCTCTTTTAGGGTTGCATTCAGGTTAGAATGGACCTGGCAGCCCAGGTGATTGGCAAGGTAGCAAACTAGTAGTGAGGGCTCCTGCTCGTGACTTGCTGGGAACATCTGCCCCCCAGCCCTACTGATCCCTATACATATGCTCTCTGGCTGACCAAATAGACTCACTCAGACTATTAATAGGCCATACTCTGCTAAGTTAAGAGTCAAAGCAAAAGGACAAAGTGCTCAGCCCTCATTACCTTTCCTCCATACCATCTTCATCTCTTTTTCTCCCCTTTTCCCTCCTTCTTCACACCTCTACTTTCTGTCCTTCTGCCCTCTTGTTCCTCCCTCACTTCCTCCTTCTCCCCCTCCTTCAACTCCTTTCTTCACCTTTCCTCCCTCCCTCCTTCATTGTCTTCCTTCTGCCCTTCCTTTTCTCCTTCCTTTCTTTTTCCCTCTCTCAACTCCCTCTCTCCTTACCTATGTCAGAAGACAAATTACAAGTCCTTGTTGCTCAATTTTAGAGATAAAATCTACCAATAAAGAGCAAAATTTATATTCACACTTAAGGTCATTAAAACAAAGGGTGAAGTCTTTGCTTTTATCCATAAATTTTTACTTTCCACAAAAGAACTAACTAGATTTGTTCTATCATTGAACGCTAAGAACAAACAACGTACAAAGGGACAAAAAATAGTCCAACATTTTGACCGCATACAAGTGTCTCGATGAGACGGAGGCTCAAATTATCTATCTTCAGTCCCCACCCCCAAACAGCATATGCAAGTCTTCATTGGTCTAGAAGCAAACAGCCAACTGGGTGTTGAAACTTTAGTCCCGGTACAGCAGCCGGTGTGGGGTTCCTGATGAAGTAGAGTATAAAAAAATTCCTCCAAGAAGATGAAGTAGCTAACTGAAAACCTGAACTGACCTACAGGTAAAAATACAGCTAACTTTTCTCTGCAAAATGTTTAAAGTTGTTTTAGCTGGCAGATGAGCTTTTACACGTCATGTACTTGAGTTAAAAAGTAGTTTGGAGGCCCTCTCTGATGGCGCACAGCACTGCAAGCTGGCCGCAGCTGCCTCAGGGCGAGTTTGATCCTCTGCCTCAGATGTGATCCATATGGCACAGCAGAACTCTCTTGTCTCCCTGCTGCTCCTCTCAGCAGTGTTTTTCAGTGATCAGCCTGTTCTGCTCCCCGCTCTGTCTCTGGTAAATCCTCTCACCGTCCCTGTGCCTCTGGCCTATATCCCAGTTCTGTATGCATAAATAAATAAATCTTTTTAAAAAGGTAGTTTGTGTGGTAATACAGAGTATCCTGGTTGAGATTCTAATCCTAACATCACTTTCATTGCTTTGTGTGGTTTTGAGGAAGTTTCTCAATGTCTTTGAACCTGTTTTCCACTGTAATATGAAGAGATTAGACTAGATGAGGAAGTGCTTTTGAAATCTATAAATCTGTCATATCCAATTACATTCCTGAATTTTCCAAACCAGGCTCTAATTTTCTATCACTTAAGTTATAGATCTTTTCTAGTTGCTCATACAGCTTAGACAAAAATACTTTTCAATAAAAAAATATGACAAAGAACTAATGATTTCATTTTTTCCTCTTGTATAATCATTTTTAGTGAAAAGTGAATTTTAAGGAAGGAATTGCTAAAATCAGTTGTCTCTTAACATTGGCAGCTTGATAAGGCAAATCATCTTTCTAAAAATTGAGAAAGTTCATAACCAACAATCCTTGGCCCGTATTATTGGAGATTCTAAGTTACAAAAAATGTGAAGTGAAACTTTAAGACTTTAAGACTTCAGATAATTATAGCAAGAAATCTGTTGTAATCACCTTGAGCCCATCCCTCATTTCTATCCATTCATCTATGCACTCAACAGTTAAATTAAGTCCCTGTGTGTGAAGGCATGGGTCTGATCTCCACAGATAACAAGATAAACAACAAGCTTTTTTGTACTCAATATCAAGACCATCAGAAATACATTTCTCTGATAGTACATGCATTGATGTAAAGTCTGCTGATATAGTTCAGTATTTTACACAGTGCACATAAATCTTATTTAGCAAAGTATTGGATAAAGGTAAATTGACTAAGGAGTAGTAGTTAATACTTCCCAAAAGTTTATGGATTTCATGATTCTCTTCTATATATATTTTTTAAAGATTTATTTATTTATGCATACAGAACTGGGGGACAAGCCAGAGGTGCAGGGGTGGTGAGAGGATTCACCAGAGACAGAGTTGGGAACAGAACAGGCCGGCTGATGAAGTACATTGCTGAGGGGAGCAGCAGGCAGGTCAGGAGAGGTCTGCCTTGACATGTGGGTCACCTCCGGGGTGGGGATTGAACTCATGCTGAAGGGGCTTTAGCTTCTTAGTGCTGTTCTTTAACCTGCTATGCCACCAGGGAGGGCCCCTGAATTTCAGACTAACTTTTTAATGAAGCATAATTTGTCAATCTTATGTGGTTATAGTGCAATTTAGATTTTTTTAATTGAAAATACTAACAAATACGTTTCTAAATACTCTATGATATGCCTTAGAAGTCTTATTTTATAAGGAAATTAAATGAATCACATAAGGATAGATTTTAAAAAGCAGGACAATCTTTAAATTACTACATTTGGGGCCTTACTGAAATGCCTCTGTGTGCACATGTCCTAATTAAAATAGCAACTTACGCTTCAGATTTTGTTCCTGAAACCATGGACCACACTGTCCAAGCAGCTTCAAGACTTGGAGCAGTAAGATCCAAACTGATTTCACTAGAGCTTTCTGAGACTGCTGACATCATAATCTTCTTTGGAAACAGAGGCAATAATGAAGAAAAGATCATCCGCACTGTAGACATCTCAGTTTTGAATGGACTCTACCCAAAGTAATCTATTCTTGTCTTGAAAATTTTCCCAGTTGTTTTTGAGCGGTTTCTCTTTAGATATATCTCTCTCTACATTGGATGACCCTTTGAATGACACGCTCACACTTTTCCTCCTGGTGAAATGTGAACTTGCTGCTTGATGGAGGCTACCTAGGGGCCAATGCAAACAGTTCCCTGGAGAATGGGATTTGGGACAGTGGGTAGAGGATTGCGAAATAAAGGAAATATTAAAAAGCACATGTTGACGTAGTGTGATTGGTTGCTCTTTGTTAGATCATACCATGAATTTGGATCTAGCTCTTCAACAAACCTGAGGGCCCCCAATTCTGAGTGGTGTCCCTTTCCCCACAAACCAGGCATCTTGGTACTATTACTTATGGCAATTTTAGGTCTCAGGAGGGCAACATCATCTCAAGGACGGTGAATGCTCTTCTGGACCTGTGCTCTAAAGCATAATTTGTCAATTTATGAAAAAATATTTTTTCCCCATGTAAAAGATAGGTTTGTTTTAATCCTATTGTTTTACTCTCAAAAGCCCAGACGTTCTTGCAATGTAAGTGAAAATGGTAAAGGGGTGCGACCACAATGTTCAACGAAGCTGTCACCCTCAGGACAAATTATCCCAAAAGTAAAGGTGATTATTCCTCAGTTAGATTGGTGTAATCCTAATGGCTGAACTTGTGCAACTATTGAACTTGAACAGTATCAAAGTTAAAGAAATTTCCACTTTGGAGAAAATTTCTTTCTGTATTTTAAATACATAAATTGATAAAACATTGAGATTTCCATCACATGTCCCCAAATAGCATTAAGGCAACAAAACAGAATCAACCAAGATGCTTTCTTTGAGGGTTAAGCTAACAACATCGGGAATGAGGAGTAACTGTATAAAGTTCGACTTCCCTGGTGGTTGAAGGAAGTGTAATAGGTTATCAATTGCTGATGGTTTAAATTTCAAGAGGTCTTTTTCACTGCCTGTACACAGCCATCATGGGTCATATGAGTTCCCGAGAGTCTGTCTTAGTGGGATCTGCCCTGTTGCCACAATATACCCACAGCTGAAGTTGACTTCCAACATGTGAAGAAGCAGGTCTACAAACTGACCAAGGGCCTGCTTCCCTTACACATCTATATGGCCCCATGAGACTCACATGATGCTACACAGGTACATCTTGTGACAGGAAATAGAACTGAGAATTCTTAAATCCAGGACTTGCTCCTGATCTTCCCAAGTTTCTCTTCTATTTTATTAAGAAAGCTGCTGCTGTTTGAGAGCATCTTGAGAGAAACAGAAAGGATAAGGATGCTAAGTTCCATCTGATTCTTCTGAAAGTTATATTCATAGGTTGCTTACTAGTAAAAGATGGAATGGGCTCTCAGTCCCAGTTGGTCTCTGGCCTCTGCCTCTGCCTTGGCTGCATAAATTTGTTTGTGCACCCAAGCAACAAAATCATTATTTAACTAGGAGAAAAAAACTTTCAATGTGGTGGAAATAATGTATAGCACTTCACAAGTGAAACATATTGTCATATCCTCAGGTATAAACCAATTATCTTCATTTCATGTTTTGCTGCTCTTTATGTTCTTTTCTTACTCTACTCTTCATTGATTTTTTTTAAAGATTTATTTATTTATTCATATAGAACTGGGGTACAGGCCGGAGATGCAGAGGGTGAAAGGATTCACCAGAGACAGAGAGGGGAGCAGAAGTATGCTGCTAAGGGGAGCAGTGGGCAGGTCAGGAGAGGTCTGCCGCGCCATGTGGATCACTTCCCGGGCAAGCGGGAATCGAACTCATGCGGAAGTGGCTTTTAAGCTTCTTAGTGCTGTGCTTTAACCCACTGCGCCACCAGGGAGAGCCCTTCATTGATATTTTAATGAAATATACTAAGAAGCAGGGAATACGGGTGTTAAATGATGTTAAATAATATCTATAATCTTTCATCATTTTGATTAGAAAAAATATTTCTGATTCCAAACTGGCATGGAAAACATATCTTTCTTAGTAACCTAACAAATGCTCAGAAACCTGGCTGTAAAAACTTCCCTAATTTGGGCAAATGTGGCATAAACCACAAATGTGTGTAATCAACTATATACTAATAGTTATGTTTGCCAAGTACTTTTTACCTGAAGGCTCTGCTGAATCAAAAGGGATTATTGTAGTTGGCATGATTGTTAGCTTTATGCAAGTGTTGCTAAATATTTTAGAACAAACTAAAACCTCAAATTTTAATTTCCTTCGTGTCTATCATTGCTTGCATCTCAGCAGATGTTTTCGCAATGCCAAAATAAACTCTGGGTGAAACACATTAACATTAATTCAGGTTCTAACCTTTGCCATTACTAAATATGAAGCATTTGCTACTAAAGTTTAGACAGACACTTTAGGTGTTAATAATACGAACAACAACAGAAATGACCATCTAGCATAGTTATTGAGCTCTTACTCTGTGCCAAGTGCTTTACAATTAGATTCTCTCCCAATCCTGTAAGACTGAGTTACTTTTCCCCACTTCCAGACATGGGAACAGGCCCATATCCAACACCCATCCGGTATTCACCGTTTATTTTATACATTCCAAACTAAGTTTTTTGAAATAATTGTATGGTTGTGTTGAGTCCATACATCTGCCTGCTTCACTGGAAGTAAATGAGCATATTTTCTTTTACTTATCACTGATGAGTGGCCAAGGGCACCATAAACTAACTCTGAGGTGTCCACGGTGGCTCCAGCTGACACCGTTGGGCCCTGTGCTGTGCTCGGGTCACTCATCCCAGACTTCCGAGCAGCTGCCCTGGGGGTTTTGACTTTTGCCCTTCTTCCCTATCTATAACGGGGACAGATTAATCACACTTGAAGAACCTGTCAGAAGACTGCTTCTGTGGCATTTACCTATATCTTCAATGCTGCACTTCTTTACAGAGTTAAACTGTGGGCAGGACTCAGATCTCCCATATCTCCATCTGTACTCACCCTAGTGAGAGAAACAAGACCTCCCTGAAGACTGGAAAACTATGGATTGCTGGTGGTTTTCTTCTCATTCTATAAATGAGTATTCATTTGCCTCACTAATTCCATAAACAACTTTCCCAAATCTGTGTACTGGGGGACTCTGATGCTGGCAGAAGCAACCTAAAGAAAGTGTTTCCAGCTCAAATGACTGATAAAATCGCTTCAAGGTGCACTTGCTCTGAGGTTTTCACCATGTCACAATGCTCTCAGAAGTTTGCCAAGAAACTGGTTCACAGTTGTTTCACCAGTTATTTCCTAAACATACTTAACTATAGAAATTTCTCTTTCCCTCCTCCCTCCTCCTTCCTACAATTAACACTGGCAGAACACCTCAGAAAATAAATACATATGTTACCTGAAGATACACGTTAAATTATATAAGATATACTGAGTCAGTGCTGATTGAAGTAGAAAATACATGGGCTAGACAGCACTCTAGGTATTCAACAAAGGATCAAGCTTCATGGGAGAGGAAGAGCGAAGAAGATAGGCAGAAGGACTGAAACAACCAGACATGGGCAACACTGACAATGTTGACCAGCCCCTGGGTCAGAGAGGGGGAAGAAGGAGCAATGACAGGACCAACCAACCCAGTATGATCTGGGCGGAGCTGCAAATAATGGCAGGGCTGCCAGGGGGAGCTGGGCCACAGAGCCAGGATTTATACCCTGTCACAGTTCCCTAGCAAAAGAGGGGAGAGAACAAGAAGTCTGGAGTTTTCTCCTCGTGCTCTGCAGCACCTCCCATTGGCTGAATTTACCTCCCAGCCGGGTGGTGCCCAAGAAAAGCACAAGCAACAGAAGGGCAGGGGCTGGGGCCTAGGGACATCGCCTTTACCTTAAAATGAACAAGTTACCTCCTCCCAAGCGCAAGGAAACATAGGGCAATATTTAAGAACTAGGAATAAATCATGATGTAAGATCCAAAGACTTTTTCAAATGACAATTTGGAGAGACAATTTGAAGCAAATCAAGAGGCAATTTGGGGTCACTTTCTTATTTTCAGTTCCCAAAGGAGATAATTCCATGGCAAAACACCAGAGAAATCTGTTTCCCAACTTCACCCTTGATGCCATGATGCTCCAAAAAGGGAGAAGGGAAAGACACATGAATCAGATTTTACTATTTACCTTAAGAAGGTAAATAGTAGAACAGTTTGACATACCCCAAGACATTTCTGACCTCTTCATATGAAAGAGATAAGGGGACATGTTCCAGTTGCTTGATCAAAAGTTTTCTGCCAAGAATAAGGACTTCCTTCCACTCATTGTTACTAGTAGGAAAAAGTTGGGGCCTTCCCGGGTCATGTGGCTGTGGATGAGTTCTCTGGAAACATCCATCCAATGCAAAATGCCTCTGTACATTGTCTTAACATAGGAATGGCCACTTTTTCCCTGTACTCAAGTACCAGAGGTATGAAATCAGTGTAGCAACCACATGGAGATAGATGTCTTTGTTGGCAATTCATGACTGTCATGAATATCTATAATTTTCTGAAATAGTTAGAAGAACAATAAGGAGCAAATTCCCAGCTAATGACTAATATTTTGAGTGGACTCCACACCTGTACCCATGCCAATGAGATCTTAGGCAGCAAAGAATACAATTCCCTGTGGGCCATGAGCCTGACTCCTGGATGTGGGGAGAGGGTTTGGGAGCAAGGAGCTATGCTTGGCTTAAAACTGGACACGTGCTCTAACTAACTCTCTTGCTTTTGTGATGTAGGTTTGCACCTGGAGTTGAAGCTCCGCTTCTGGTAGGAAGTATGGGCCAATCAACGTTCTGTCTCTTTGTCTGTCTCTCTCTTCTCTGATTCTTCCTCCCTCTCTCTCCTCATTAATAGTTTTTATTTGTTTCTGGATGTCTGCTTTGGGTCTTGTCCTGAGTTCTTAAGTGCACAGGTGAGAATTTATAATCACGTCATTCTTAATACCCTCACAGATTGCCCTGTAACTACATAACTAGTGCATATAAAAAATTTTAGGAAGTATTAGCCTCTTTAATGCAGAGCAGTCAGATATAATTTGTTCAGTTTTCATTTCCTTCTTATTTTATGATAGACCCAATGAAGAAAGAACACCTGGGTGATGACTACTGCAAATTCATTAAAGATGGGTTGGAAAAACGAAGCAGATATAGCACATTGACAGCATGGCTAGGTTTCTAGTCTAGAAAGTATGCTTCATAAAAACTTTAATGCCGACTCTAGACTAATGAATCAACTTTATAGTTAAATCTCAGCATGTTATAGTAACTTTTCCTAAGTTTTTTCCCAGTCATTAAATAAGTTTATGCTTTTTTGTACATTTCTAAATAATAAGATTTGCTATTTAAAAATATATACCAACTTCTAGTTAGTGGATGAAGGCAAGGAAAAACTGTTTCGAAAATAGATCCTTGGCTTCATTGCATAAATATTAGGGACTTTAAAAATAATGAAGTTTCTTGTTAAAACCATTAAGGCCCCATTTTTATAGCTTGTTTTCATTTCTGCTAGTCACTTCCAAACTACCCATATTTTTCTCCTTTCTAAGACATTTGTGCTGGGATGTACTATACCATGTTCTATTCTGGTTGTTTTCTTTTATAGTATCTGGTTAAATCTGACAGGTAGATACTTAGCAACTATTCCTTTTAACACAATAAAATTTTTAATTTGTCAGAAAGCAAATCCAGGATATTAAGTTGTGATTTTCAGATGTAAGATTAAAGTAAAAACTAAGAAGAATTTCCTCCCTCACTCTCGTGGCCTATCCCTGAATAAATATAGCAGCTCTAAAGAGCATGTGAGTCAGATGTTAAAAGTAAATGACCTTCTAAACTGTTGAACTTCTGCAGTGTAGGAGGTAAAATGTAGCAGTTTTTTAACCAAGGTGTGGATTTTGCTAAAACTGTCTGTGAGTAGGTTAGATGGGACACTCTTACATGTTATTCTAAGGTATAAATATGAGTGTTAAAATTCTAGGTTATGGGTTTCCCTGTTGGTGCAAGGGGTTAAAGCACAGCACTATGAAGCTATCGGCAACTACTGTAGCATGGGTTTGATACCCTGCCAGGGGTCCAGGGAGGTGACCCACATGGCACAGCAGACCACTCTTATCATGGCTGCTGCTCACCTCAGTAGTGAATTTCAGTCAATTTGCCTGTTCTGCTCCCCACTGTGTGTCTGGTGAATCCTCTCACCTTCCACACCTTGGAAATAAATCCTTAAAAGTATTCTAGATTAGTTCTCTTTTGTGTGCATTTCCTTTAAATCTTTTTGTTATTGTTAAGGTAAAACTGTTTATAATACTATATATGGGTTAGGGGAGGAGGTTCACACATCAGCTATATAACCAGAAAACACTACCAAATCACCCTATCCCTTTACCATAGACCATTGGGCCCCTCCCTGCTTTGCCTCCACCCACAAATAGGAGAGAATATTTGCACATCATATATCAAAAAAGGACCAATAGTCAAGATCTGAAAAGAAGTCACACAGCACAATAAAAACAAAGAACCCAATTAAACATGGTTAGAGAGCTAATAAATACTTCTCCAAATAAGACATACTGATAGCCAAAAGGCACACAAAAAATGTTCAACATCATTTATCATCAGGAAAATGAAAATCAAAACCACAATAGATACTACCTCACTTTTGTGAGAATGACCCAGATCATAAAAAAACAAGCAGAAAATATTAGTGTGTGGAGATAAAGGAACCCTTGTATCTATCTTGTTGGTGGGAATGTAGAACAGTCTAGATCCTAAAGGAAACACATATGGAGGTTCCTCAAATTATTAAAAATAGTACTACTTTGGCCCTCCCTGGTGGCTCAGCGGGTTAAAGCAGAGCACTAAGAAGCTAAAGCCACTTCCACATGAGTTCAATTCCCGCCTGCCCCGGAGGTGACCACATGGAGTGGGCAGACCTCTCCTGACCCACCCGCTGCTCCCCTCAGCAGTGTACTTAATCTATCTGCCTGTTCTGCTCCCCACTCTGTCTCTGGTGAAGCCTCTTGCCACCCCTGAGCCTCTGGCCTATACCCCAGTTCTGTATGCACAAATAAATAAATCTTTAAAATATGTATATTTAAAAAAAATAGTACTACTTTATAAGAGTATGTAGCTCATTCCAAGAGGCTATGGAGGAGAGGAAAGGATCAAAAAAAATAAAGAAAGAAAAAAAAGATATCAGAAACTAGATAAAGTGATCATGGAGAAGCATCTACAAAAAAATCACCACTTCCATGAAGCTTCACAGAATCAAATCACTCCTCTTGTTCAAAACTAAGGATACCACTAAGAGTCACTGATAGTTTACAACTCCAAGTCAAGGTTAAAAAAATCTTTATCTGAAAGGTTCTTTGACTTATAGAATATTTATAACCTCAACCCTGTTATAACAAACCCTGTTCCTTTTGCTCCTAATCTGGGACCCCTGTGATTTACTTAGGGGTTATTCATGGGCATATTTGGTTCTTTCTTCAGCAAGGTTTTGAACTTAGAAACTGATGACATGTGCTTCACATGTCCCATCTTGTTTATGCCTAAATCAGTATCAGATACACTTCCCGTTTAGTTAACATATTTGCTCATACATTCTACAGATTTTCACATTCCTCCCAAGATTCAGTAGGCTTATTATGACTTTTTTAAATAAAGTCTCAGCTTCATTGTGTTAAAGTGTCATTTGAAATCACAAACTATTTCACTAGTGGTAACCAGAGGGCCTTTCATTTTAATAATTAACAACCTGAGATAAGGACTTGTGTTTACAAGCAGCTTGACAACACATTTCCATGTGATGACACAACCTGGTAGCCACTTAAATTCACTATTCTGAGGAACGTTCTCTTAGCCTTTCTGTCTTTTCTTTCATACTATTCATGTAAATGAGAAAACTAACAAAATGTTGAAGTTGTTTGAAGTAGGAAAAAAAGCATTATTTATTTTTATTCCTCATTAATGTTTCTTTGTGGGAGAGTTAATATTGTAATCATCCTAACAAAAGGATGTCATCACATCCCACCCCTCATTCCATCTTCTAAGTGACTAGTATGGAATTCTGCATAGTTGATGCCCAAAGTCACTGGGTTAATACAAAAGGTTTCATTTTTCAATTCTGCTTTAAAGTGGTAACATTTCTACAACTAAATGAGAACTTCTCAGTATAATTAGCCTACTTGACCTTCTACACCATCCACTTTCAAACCAAATAAAATGTTTGTTTTTAAACTTCTTCCGTGATTCACTTTTGTTATCTAATGGGACTTAAAAATTTTGAAAATGTGTTGGTAAAAATGCTTTTCAATGGACTCATTTGCTATAAGCTTTGAGTGCCTTTTCACTTACTCTCAAAGTAGAAAGGCTGCATGTGAAAAAAGTTTAGAACTAATTATTGCTTCATTGTTGTCTGAGTCCACGTCCCTAATACAGGCAACTATTTAGCTGTATTTTGGATAAAACCACAATAAATTTCCTTCAACTGATTATTCACAGCCCTTTTCTCTAAGGTACTAGCAATTTAAATGCCATCTTCTGTGTGTTGGTATCCCTTTTCCCTACTAAACCTATTGATGCTTCTTCTCTTTGCCTCAATATGAGCTGAACCTGAGCTTTTCTTTGACATACTTATATTTTCAAGCATTTAATCGATCAGATGCCCATGTTATTCTATTCTCTTACATCTTCTGGGACCAAAGACGACACTCTGACTTCATGGTATTAAATATGTGAAGTTCTTAAGGAAATAATAGACAGGAGACCCAGAAAGGCCACTATTTTGAGTGGAGAACTACCATCTGGAATTGCTGGAGCAACTCAACTGTTAAAATTAAGAAACTTGAAACTGGCCACACATACTTAGCTGGAGTGCTAGTCTTTCTGGGCTCTCCCAGAGGCAGGGGGAGTGAGAAGCAGTAGTTCCATTCTTGAGAAAATATCTGAGAATGGTTGGGATAGAGACCATACTGAGGAAAGTGGGCCTGTGTTCAAATGATCAAAGCACCCTTCATTAACTCTAAGACCTTAAAAAGTAGTCAATGTCTCTGTGCCTTAGATCATTCTCATATAGGAGCAAACACAAGTCTCCCAACAGTATCTAATCTTGTAAGGAGTAAACAAGGTTACTCCATTTAAGCCTAGCACATAGTGATCCCTCAATATCTGCTGGGAATGTTCCCCATTCCAATCTATCATGCTCAAATACAATTGTCTACCTCTGTCCAAACCTGAAGGAACTCAGGCAGGACTCCATGTTGCTCGAGAGATCACACCAGTGTTTTTAAATTCCAACCACAGAATGCAATCATGAGTATGTGTTCTACTATACCTCTGAACCTCCAGGCCTGCTTCTTGTCCACTCCCTGGGTCATCTGGTAGAAACCTTGTGTTGCTCTATGGCTGCTCTAGAGACAATAAAGTTTATAAATGTTTATAACTCACCTGGTTATAAACATTCTGGAAGCTGGGTTAGGTTTCTCTTTATGAACATAGCATCTTTATATTCTTATCTAAAAAAGAAAAAGTCATTATCCTACTATGGGGAAAAACATTTTTGTCAAGAAAACTGAAAAATGTACTGCTCCTTGCTTCTTCCCACAGTATCCGTAAATATGCTGAATCTGTTTATTTTGCCAGTTGGTTTTTGAGACCCTGCTGAAACAAGAGCTGCCCTTATTTTATATTTCCCTCAAATTCTACCACAAACCACACTTTTTGGGAGAAAAAAAAAATGCCTGGTAAGCATGTTTACCTTTGACTGACTAGCAAGTTGAAAGCTGCCATAGTGGTGACTCACCACAGTAGTAGGGTCTATAAAAGTGCGCGGACTTGTGCAGGAAGAACAGAAGCCTTCAGGCACAGCATTCAAGATGCACCCAGGTGTCCTAGCTGCCTTCCTGCTCTTGAGCTGGACTCACTGTAGGTCCCTGCCCCTTCCCAACGATGATGAGGAGGACTTGTCTGAGGAAGACTTCCAGCTTGCTGAGGTACAGCATGTTGCCGAGCCAGTCAGTGCGATGCATGTTCTAAATGCCCTTCTCTCTTAAAGGTGGTCATGTTGGTCTCTTTTCTAGCGCTATCTGAAGTCATATTACCATCCTCTGAATCCGGCTGGAATCCTGAAGAAGACAGCAGTGAGGTCCATGGGTGACAGGCTCCGAGAAATGCAGTCTTTTTTTGGCTTGGAAGTGACTGGCCAACTTGATGATAACACCTTAGACATCATGAAAAAACCAAGATGCGGAGTCCCTGATGTGGGTGAATACAATGTTTTTCCTCGAACACTCAAGTGGTCCAAAATGAATTTAACTTACAGGTAAATTTTGAACTATCTTTACTATTTCTTAATTTTTAAAAAAAAGTATTAAATATCTAATTTTCAGCAGAATGTATGGATGACAGGTAGATCACATACAACCTCATTTTTTAGGTATATGTTAAATATTTAAGTAAACATTAAGCAAGGTCAGAAATAACTGTAATACTATTGAAGAGAATTCTTATAACACCCACAGAATTCTCACATCCACAGAATTCTCAAAGTATTTCTTTTGAGAATTAAAATTAGATTCAATTAAATTTGCAATTAAATTTGCAAATGTAACTCATCAAGCATTGTTTTTATAACAATGCTAAAGGCAGAGAATTCTACTCTTTCTAGAAACTTTGCAGAGCTACTACATTTATTTAGCTATGTGATAAAATTCTAAACTTTGAGCATGTGATGTAAGTCCTTATTTAACACTTGGATATCTTAAATTTAATATGTCAAATTATCACATATTTAGAGATACTCAAATGTCTGAGAGAACACTTCATTCTTTATCCTTGTGTGGCATCAAAATGAATAAGTCCTTTGAAAAATGGAACTCCAGTAGAAATTTTAGGGAATTCACTGAATCTCAAGTCAAAATATAGCCAGTAAAAAATTACTTTAAAATAACTTTTACCTTCCAAAAACTTATTTGAAACTTTCTCTGTTGAACAGAATTGTGAATTATACCCCCGACCTAACCCACTCTGAGGTTGACAAGGCTTTCAAAAAAGCCTTCAAAGTTTGGTCTGATGTGACACCTCTGAATTTTACCAGACTTCACAATGGCACTGCGGATATCATGATCTCTTTTGGAACCAAAGGTAATAATACAGAATCATTTCTGAAATATATTTATATTTTGCTTTTTAGTTCGCTCCTTTCTTTTATCCCTTCTTTCAGTCATCTGTTGCTTCTTTATAGATTTCAACAAGAATTGACTAAGCGCCTGTGGGAGGCTCTGCTGGATGGATATACCTAGCTCCCTAACTCTTGTTTTTATGTGTAGAGCATGGTGACTTCTACCCATTTGATGGGCCCTCTGGTCTGCTGGCTCATGCTTTTCCTCCTGGACCAAATTTTGGAGGAGACGCCCATTTTGATGATGATGAAACTTGGACAAGTAGTTCCAAAGGTAATTACTTCTCATAAAAACATAATTCACAATTATAAGATTTGATAGGAAATCCAATGATAAGAAATTAAGAAGCATGATATGAACTATATTTGGTATTTGATTGTTTTCAAAAATGCAAATATACTTACTAGTTCCTTTAAGTGACATTTCTGCAAACCAATGTAAAACATTAAAAACAAGCAAAATATCCTTATGTTAGGAACTAGGGGAATACTGACTTTGAAGTAGGACCAAAATGTCTTTCTGTCAACCAAGGTGTTGCTACTGTGGATTACATTTTGGCATGGTGAAATATAGGTTATTATACATATATATCTAAAAATTATTAAAGCTGGATGGTCATAGATAAACTGGAAGTAAGTTGAAATTGTTTTTCCTCCATGGAATAAATATTAATAGTACAAGTTCAGTCAAATGTCTGTTCACTGTTATAGGAATTGTTTCAAATGTGTCCATATCACTAATTTTATAATACTATTTTGAGAAATCAGGTAGTGTCTTACCCCAAACAGCATGCATCAGACAGGCTAGATGAGGTTGGATCCTACGATAAAATGAATCAGTGTTGAATGAATCCTTAAAGGCTCAAAAGTACTGGTAATATTAATTTAGACAAAATAAATAGATTGTCTCAAGTAGGACTTTACTTTGGAGCTCAATGGATCTTTACTTGTGACAATTAGAAGTAGTTCACAGACAGCTGATTTTTATTATTCACTTCACTAAAAAGGATTTTTCAGAAAAGTAAAACAGGTCTTTGACTGAACAATATCTCAACTCCAATGCCTCCAATCTGTCTTAGGAAGGAAAGGCAAGGACTTACATATTTGCATTCTAAATATCTCACAGGCTAAGAAGATTTTAGGGAAAAAAGAATAACATGTAGTATTGCTGCGATAGAGTTATATAAGTCTCAGCTTTATATTCCTGCATCAATTCTGGATTTTAAATACTTAAATGAAATGAACAAATATCTCTACAAACAAGTTGGGATTAATTTTTCAGCTGAAGGTCATGAATGGTGCCCACTACTCATCATTTTATTGAAGTCTTGCCACTGTGATTGTATATGAATTTTGATGCTCTATATGGTCACATGATTTACTGAATTGGTTATACATGTTCTTCATATACAGGCTATAGTGCCAAATACTGTTTAAGGCCAAATTAAAATCACTGACTCAAGCTTTCATGTATTCTAAACATAAATTGCAATAACTCCTAGTGACTTATATGTTTTTTCTTTCTAATTTCAAAAGTCTCAAAATTTCATGGAAAAAATGAAAGAATGTTAGTATTGTGGTAGAGTAGAAGACAATTGGCCAGTGATGTCTGGAGTTTCCGTTTCTCTAAACTCTAGAGATATTTTGGAAAGAATCATTGGGTGGAAACTAGGTCCTGAGGAGAGTGCCAGACCCCCTGCTTGTGCTTCTGCCGTATTTGGTCACCATCCCTTTGGGCCCTGGTGCTGGTGCTCGGGCCCACCTTATTTCCATCACTCCTCAGAAGACAAAGAGCAAAACAGGATTATAACCATCTTCATAGTAGCTTGATTACTAATTTTGTAAGAATAATCTACTGACATTTCATTGTACAGGAAGTTACAATCAAAGGGAGCATTAAATTATGTATAGGGATTAAATCAATACTTTAGAATTTTCCATTAAGCAACTGAATATTAATTTTTGAAAAGTGAGAACATATAACTATTAATAAGAACAATGCATACTCACACACACACACACAGGAAAAAAAGAGCCAAGGAAATGGTGACATCACGAACAGATGAGGAAAATAACACTTTTCCCACTAACTGGTCACTGGAGGACCTTGCTTTCTCGTTTTTGTCTTGTTATAGGTTACAACTTGTTTCTGGTTGCTGCCCATGAGTTCGGCCATTCCTTAGGTCTTGACCACTCCAAGGACCCAGGAGCACTTATGTTTCCCATCTACACCTACACTGGCAAAAGCCACTTTACGCTTCCTGACGACGATGTGCAGGGGATCCAGTCACTCTATGGTAACTCTGACTTACCAGTTTAAAAGAAGAATAGATACAGACCTTTATTTTTTTTAAGTTTTAGTTAAGTATGTCTGGTTTTACTTTTAAACCTGGGAAACCTGCCCATTTTTTTTCTTTCCAAATCAAACCACCTACTCAGATGCAAAACATTCTATTCCCTAAAGTTTTTGCAGAATGTAACGTCTTATATTTGTATTTTATATATTTAAGGTACAAATGATACCTCAAAACATTTCTGTCATAAGAAAGGAAAATATTCCACTCCCCATTGAAACGACAAAGAAACAAAGCCCTATTAGCACTACTATTAGTAAAACAAATGACGGTGAAAGTGAGATCTTAACCTACTTTTATAAATTCTGGGTATTCTTTCAAACACTCCAATTTACCACTGTGGAGACATTCAAGTGTTCTGTGGTAGTTTGTAATCAAAGTTGGCTGCCATAAATAGCAGTACTGCCACAGAGTCCAGTTATCAGTGTAAACATTTCTAGAGCACACAGCTCTGAAAACTTGCTCATGACACCAAATCTATTACTTCGTTTTCTGGTTCATATCTACCACAGCAGTTCCATGAGCATGGGCAAGTTTGCAATGATTATGCCCAGGAGAATTGATTGAATAAATGTGATCCAGATGAAGAAAAAGCAGTTTAGAGTCATGACTGTGCTTGGTTCCCCATTAGCACTCATGGGGGCTGGTGGTAAAGCTATAAACATGTGGTTGAGGGCTGGCTGGTCACTGTTATCACTGGCTGGTCACTGACAATCTGGTGAAGCAATATTAGCTAATACAATAACTGATAAAATGGACAAGAGAGCTGAGATTAGGGCAGTCACAGGGATTATACATCATTAGATGTGGGTAAATAAGAATGTGTTTCTCAGGAGCAGTTTGTATATATGTTCTGCGAAGCACAGGGAATTTTTTTCTCAATGTCTTTTGCCCAGCCTCCACCCCATTTCTATCACCAAATTGAGAAACCTAAATGTTCAGCTCCTGTGACTCTCAGGGGGTAATAACAGTTGAGAACAGAGGGGGCAGTTCCACCTGTAAAACCTTGGTCATTCCAGTAAGAGGAAGTAGGATGATGGGGTATTTGGACCACTGCAGAGATGTGACAACTTACTGTCCTCCCCAGAGAAACTCCCTCCTACTCAACTTTAACGACATCAGGTTCACAGAGGTCATCCTCAGTAACGGTAACTTTTTCCATTTTTTTTCATACCGTAGGCCCAGGAGATGAAGACCCCAACCATAAACACCCCAAAACACCAGACAAGTGTGATCCATCCTTATCCCTTGATGCCATTACCAGTCTCCGAGGAGAAATGATGATTTTTAAAGACAGGTATTCCTGACATAGCTTTAACAAAGTCTGCATAACAAACATTAGTGAATCCGTATCCACAAATTGCCAAAACACTTGAGCAAACTCTCAAGGAAAAGAGAAGTTAACAGTGCAATTAATAGAACTTTGGACACTTTATTTACATATTTAAATGAACTAAATAACTGATAGATAAATAGTTTTTATTCATGGATAACCTTGGCATTGTGCAGCTTCTTTTTACATCACTAGTTTAAGTGATACATCAGTAGTATAAAGATAACCATGTAAATATAGAAATCCAAATTATTTATGAAAACACAAGTATTGAAATCAATTAGCATACTAGTAAGAAGTTACTCTAAGTGAGTCTGCATGAATTACTTTTAGTATGGAAAGACTTTGGCTCTGTGAACATATATTGAAATTTGAGAGGAGTGTCTTACAACTTGAATCTGTAGGTAATAAAAAATGTAATAATTTAAAAATTTCATCTTGTTCCAATATGCTTTTTATTCATCAATTAAATTGCTCCCTCATCTGTGATCCTGTAACATTCTTATTTCCTCAATTATAACTCTAATTGCATAGTTCAGATATTTTCTCATGTATTAGTTTCCCTAGGTCATGTGATCTTGGAAGAAATACTTTGTCAAACTTCTCTTTCCCTCCAGAGCCCAACACAGTGTCTGGCACATTTGCTGGCCATTTGCAGGATATGCAAAGTTGAACAAAGCATGATCCCAACTCACAAAGCACTTACAAAGGCTGTGTGAGGTTAGAACTTCAATACTTGACAGTACAGTTAGGGCAGTGACAGCTGAACTGGCACAGAGGGGAAGGGAACGCCTTCGCCATCACAGGAGAGCGTCTAATTTCTCTGTATTGATAGAGTAAGAGGTGACCAGTGGGATAGAAATACTGCACTTAAAATATGACATAAAAAAATATGAAAGCAATCTCTGCGCTTCTGTTTTCATGCTAGATTCTTCTGGCGCCTGCATCCTCAGCAGGTCGATGCAGAGCTGTTTTTGACAAAGTCGTTTTGGCCAGAACTTCCTAACCACATAGACGCAGCCTATGAACACCCTTCCCAAGACCTCATCTTCATCTTCAGAGGTAGGTCTTCCACTGCATGTCCAGGGCAGGTGATGAGGGACATGACACTACCACAAATGTAGTAAAAGTATCACTATGGAAAACATGCACAAATACAGGACCAAGTAGTACAAAATGGAAACCAGAAAACACCTGAAACCATTCTAAAGTGTTCCAAAATTTTACAAGTCAACAGTCAACATTATACTTACTTTCATTCTGTTTCCTAACAGTCATGCCAGTTTTTTCTTATTCCTCTTTAAAACTATTTACTGAGCAAACATTGTAACAATGTATATTTTAAAAATTGAAAAAAAATGTTTATAATGCCCCCATCTAAATTCATTTCATTTTCTTACTTTCCTCTAGTCTTTTATCAGATGTAATACATATTGTAAAGAATTTTATTCAGTGTATATGCTTTTAATATTCTACTTGTTCAATTAACAGAAAATAATGGCAACTTTTTCTAATTGCTACTTCACCTTTGTGATAATAATTCATAATGGCTATAAACATTCTAAAGACATTTTTATTGTTTCACTGTTATTAGTAGTGCTGTACTGACTTTTTAGAGGAAGAAGTAACTCTTTACCTGGTATAAAGTTAAAATTTTATCAATCTAATTTACTATTCTTACTGTACAACTTGTTCATGTAGAGATCTTAATTTTTTTTCACATAGCTTCAAAATAAACATTCAGAGGTAATAAATAGCTAACTGAATTATGACATTTGTTTGGCTATACTCATAATTAGCAAATTTGGACCTCAAACCCTATTTTTGTCTGATGAATGCTAATTATTTCTATGTTTCATAAACGTGGTCACCACATTAATTTATAAGTATATTTTTTGGTTAAATTAATGAGTCTTGATAAATGAATCTTTGATAAAAAATCTATATATATGAGTTCTTAGAGAGTCTTTTAGATAAACAAACCATTCTTTCACTTATTCTAGGGAGAAAATTTTGGGCTCTTAATGGCTATGACATTGTCGAAGGTTACCCGCAAAAAATATCTGAACTGGGATTTCCTAAAGAAGTCAAAAAAATAAGTGCAGCTGTTCATTTTGAGGATAGAGGGAAGACTCTCTTCTTCTCAGGAAACCAGGTCTGGAGGTATGGTGGCCATGTTTACTGACCCTTCTTCTGTGTCAGAGGCAATGTGAATCTTGGACATAAGAGCCCAGATTCATGTCTATATTTAGGGGTGAAAATATAGGTACCAACACTTGAAAAGTAAATGGTATATTTACTCTACCTACACAGATACATGCACACACGAATATATGTATTTTCTTTACGTTTTTACTTCTTTCTCATGATAACATCCACAACTCTCTAAAACTGACAGCCACAGCCTGCACCAGCTGCATGAACTCCAGTGTTCCATGAAAACAGGTTGCTAACCATATCACAATGTACCATGCTTTTATCTCCCTATGACCTTTCCCCATGCAGATGTCTTTGCTGGGAAGTCTTTCCGCAAATCCATCCTCGAAGTTCTACTCATTGTTTAAAGTTAATTTGAAATACCATTTCACCCATAAAAAGTGTTTGTTGATCACCGCATTTAGAGATTATCTAGGCTGTTATGTTCACTCATGATGCTGCATGCCTCTATTGCCCATTGTCACAGTGATACACACCCATCTTAGCTTTTCATGGGCTCAGTTGTTCTTACCTTTTACCTACTGGAACATATCTCAGGGCTAGATAAGTCTCATCAGTAACCGTAGAAGTAATATATGATGGGAGGCTGCTCTTCTGGGCTAATTTCAAAAGGTTTCTGGTTGGTGCCTGTGTGTTTAGAGGGGAAGAAATATAGACTGTGTGGTTGTGGAGGGAAGGGAAGGGAAGTCCCTTTCCTGGCTTTAGTAGCACCACATGCCTCTAAGACTTTCTGGGACAGCAGTTAAACTTAAAATATTTTTGTATGTACTACTGCACTGATTGAGTTATCTCACATTAATAAGGAATCAACCCATAATCATATACTGACTCCACTCAAAGAACATTCTAGTAACATACTTTCATAACAGACCACAAAATGTGAAATGGAAAGAAGGGTGTAACTGTCTTTCCAAAGATGGCTTTCAGACAAAGTCAAAGAATGCTCACCCAGTATCCACCCTACTTTCCGTATTATAATTTCTTATTGCAAACTATCAGTTTAAATGAACTGAAAAATTTTAAATTCTTGTCAATTTTGAAAGGTGCCATGATATACATTGTACTATTTCTAAGAAAGACAACTTAGTGAAGAGTTTCTTCTTCTTTTTAATTAAATAGCTATGATGAAACTAAGCATCTCATGGATAAAGACTACCCCAGACTAATAGAAGATGACTTCCCAGGGATTGGCGATAAAGTAGATGCTGTCTACGAGAAAAATGGTAACTAGATTCACTGCACTCACAGTACAAAGGCTTCTGCAGCCCCCCAGAATCAATTTGCCTAAAATGTACTTTCAAACAGGACTTAGATACATTAATAAATGTACAGTTAAGAAAGTAGTCTTTTCCAGATGAACACTTTGCATAGATAGCAAATAAAAATATGCTTAGAATAAATTACTATTTTATATAAAGACTGCTAATTTTATGAATATAAGTGCCAACCCTTAAGCACTAGTTTAACTTATGTTTAAAGATGACAAAATGCAAAGATATTTGCCACATCACAAATCAGATGTGGAGTGGGGGGATAGAGAACATTAGCATGAGGCTTTTTTGTTTTGATTATGAAAAGAGGTATTATTCCTAGCTTACAATGATAACTAATAACAATAAATCAAGTATTAAAACTGGAACTCATCAGGACAACAACTAATTCAAAGTAATAATGTTAGAGAGCTGGGAAAATTTATACTTGTTTTCCCAATTTAAAATATAAGAAAAACAATGGGATATAACTGTATGAGCTTTTAATGTTAGCTGAAGTAGAACACTAGTATTTTCAAACACTGAACTACTTTTTTTGGTCTTCTTTCTTACAGGCTATATTTATTTTTTCAATGGGCCAATACAGTTTGAATACAGCATCTGGAGCAGCCGCATTGTTCGAGTCATGCCTACAAATTCCCTATTGTGGTGTTAAGTGTTCTTTAAACAATATTATTTAAATCTTGGAGAGCATTGGGGATACTTCCAGAAGCATGGGGGGTAGGGGGTACAGGGAAAGCTTAGTTCTGTGAACAAGCCTCAGTAAGTTATCTTTGAAAAAGTACTATCTACACAGTAACATGTGGCTGGAACCACAAGGACTGCAAAAGTAGTGAAGTTCAGGTTCTCTAAGATCACCCAATTCCTGTGTGTCAAGAAGAAACAGAAACTGACAATATTTCCCATATCAAAAAAATGAGACATGGGGTCTGTCGAGGAGAGTTAGTATAATTTTTTAGTGTATTTATAAAGAAACTTTGCAAAGACTTTGAAAATTACTTTGCAAAAAGTAATTCACATTTATATAATTAATGAAGTTTTACTAAATACTGTAAAATAGTATGAAAGTGGAATGGGGGGGAGGGCTATATGATAACCAGACTTGAACAGAGATACACCAAGGGAAATGTCTATAATGAAGAGATGGCAGGCAACTTTCCAAATAAACAATTTGGGTTTTGCACTGAAAATATGGGCATGCCCCTGTCCCTTTGCAAAGAGAAATTAAAGAATTGTCAATGTCAGTAAAGATAGTAGAAGGATGGATCTGAGAATGGACATGACCTTTTGAGTCTGTGTCATTTTCACATTTGATAGATTCAATATCTCAAAGAAGACAATTCTCCTTTGCATGTTTAGACAATAGAGATGTCTTTGTATGAAAAATTTCAAGTCACTGAAAAATGTCAAAATTAAAAAAAAATGTTAAAATTAAAATGACCTAAAGCCAAGGCATCACTTTCATCATGAACCATCTGATTATTTAAAATTAAAAGTGGTGTCTTAACTTTATTATGTACAGATAGTTATTTAAACTGTCCAGATTACTTTGAATATACAGTCTAGTTTTGAAACTATAGACTAAGATCTGCACTATCAGCTGGAGTATATACACTACAGCAGAGACATCTGGGATAAATCAAATCACCTACTAGATGGTGATCCTCTTGAAGATATGCAACTCTGCCATTTATCTCTCCTTTGTTTTTGATCCCTCAGCAAGTGTCAAGTGCCTGTACTTGACCCTGATGGAAGAAATGATAGCCATCAAGAGAATATATTGTGCTGATAAATCTTGCTCATAAAACCTCAGGCAAAGAAAAGAAAGTGTATCGTATTTGCAAAACGTATTAGAAAGTGTTTACAGTTTATAATTAAAGATATTTTTAACAAACTTTGTTCTGTGCCATTTTTTTTCGACCAGCTACTTTAAAAATTTTGATACTATTTTTATCATTTATTTTATATATTTTTTACATCATTGTAAATTTTTAAAAGAAGATTTATTTATTGGTGCATATAGAACTGGGGTACAGCGCAGAGGTGCAGGGGCAGTGAGAAGATTCACCAGAGACAGAGCGGGGAGAAAAACAGGCAGATCAATAAAGTACACTGCTGAGGGGAGCAGCGGGCGAGACAGGAGAGGTCTGCCACGCCATGTGGGTCACCTCCATGGTTGGGAATTGAAATTGCACTGAAGTGGCTGTTGCTGGCTGCAATGCTGCTGCACTTTAACCTGCTGGCCACCAGGGAGGGCCCCATTGTTGTTCATTTTATACAATGTTTGCTTTCTCCTCTCAGGTGTAGTCCCCATAAAATTCCCACCACCATTCACCTGTGCCCCATCAACAATAGTCCCTTGTGCTTTCCATTCCCACCCCCCGTTTTGATCCCTCTTCCTCCTCATCCCCTGCAGAATGTCTTTGATTTATAACTGCCTGTTAATTTTGGGTTTTTTCTTCTTGATCTCTTATTTGGTTACCCTATATTCCTCCTATAAGTGAAGCCATCTGATATTTTACTTTTTGCTTCCGGCCTATTTCTCTACACATAATCCTTTCTCGCTCCATCCACGTTGATGCGAATGGCATGAGTTTATCTTTTGGATTGCTGAAATAGTATTCCACTTTGTACATATACCACATCTTCTTGATCCAATCATCTGTTTTGGGGCATTTGCATTCTTTCCATATCATATCTGTTATAAATAATGCTGCAATAAACATAGGGGTACCGCTATCCTTTGACTTAATGTTTTTGTGTGCTTTGAGTAGAGTCTTAGGAGTAGGGTTGCTGTGTCATGTGGCAGCTTCATTTTTAGTAGTTTTGATATTGAATGCTGCCCTCAATTTTCCTCAGTCAATAAAAGGAAACAAGAGTTTGAGAAGAAGGAAAGTAGTTTAATTTGTCAACAATTTGAGCAGACTTGTGACTGAAAGACCACCATCCTGCTCTTTGGCAGAGTGCAGGGGTATTTATACAGAGGAGTCAAACAAAAGGAGATGGGCAAAGGTCTGCAAAAGAGAGATGGGAAAGGTTGGCATGTCCTTTTCTTTTTTAAGATTTTAATTATTTATGCATACTGAACTGCGGTACAGGCCAGAGGTGCAGGGATAGTGAGAGGAATCATCAGAGACAGAGTGTGAAGCAGAATAGGAAGATTGATGCAGTACACTGCTGAGGGGAGCAGTGGGCAAGGCAGGAGAGGTCTGCTGCGCCATATGGGTCACCTCCCTGGCTGCGGATTGTGCTTGTGAACTCATGCTGAAGCAGCTGCAGCCAGCTTCATAGTCCTGTGCTTTAACCTGTTGTGCCACCAGGGAGGGCCTGGCATGTCCTTTTAATACCGGCAGATGGAGATTTCAGGTGGGCTCCAGCTTGCTTTGTTAATACCTGATGTTTAACTTCATTAGATGTTTAACATCCTCTCTCCATTGGAAATTTTGTTTACAACAAATCCTCTCAATCTGTTTTGCAGACCGGCAGCAGCAGTAGCTGGGAACCTGCCCAAACCCACCAAATAAGCCACTCTAGCTTGGGACCCAAGTCCCTCAGGCAATGTGGAAGAAAATGCTCCTAGCAACACATTTTTGAGTTATTACATGGGTAACACTGGAGCTCAAAGATTCCTGGTAGATATTGGGGGACATGTGTTCTGCACCCCCTCCAGAATATTCACAGTGCATACTAGCATATGAAAGGCTACAAGCATTCCTGTCTAAAAAAAACTGTTTAACTTTGTTGAACATGGTTTTCCAGAACTTAACATATGTACACTTTGATTTGCAATGAAACATACCTGAAACTCACACAATGTTATAATGTTACTACAGTAAAAACAAAAAGTCGCCCAAACATACCTGAACATGGAACATCATTTATTTTCTTTCATTTTCATTAAAAAGTGTTTTTAACCTGACTTGAGAAAAATTTTCCTTTTTTTTTTTTTTTCTTTTTGCTTGATCTTTAGCCTCACAGAGAGGTAGTTTAGAGTATACAGATAATTATTTCCTACCTACTATCTCTGTCCCAATACCAATTCCAAATTTTCAGTTTGCCTTTCCAGTGTGGTCAGAACACTGACTTAAATCATTCCAAATGTCTGCTTGGAGCTTATCAATGGGGTTGAGAGTTGTAGACTTAAAAAGGATAACTCATTATGGGCTGAGCAGTTGGTGCTCAATAATATGCTGTGATCGATGTCACATATTGTTTGCAGAGATAATCACAAAAGTCAAGGGCAAGACAAGAGCAGATAGATGTTTTATGGGAAGTAATGCCTGTCCACAGTTTGGAGTGCATCTGCCTGAAACTAATGCCTCTCCTCTCAAGCTGAACGGCTGCTAGGAAGACCCTATTTAGTAGGCTGGTAGAATTTTCATGTGAAATTAAAAACAATGTCCTAGATCTCCATATCCATGTGTCTTTTTGTGAGGATCAGAAAGTTGAAGTATAATGCTGTATGTATACCTGAAATCCATATAATATTATAAACCAATATTAATCAATAAAAACTTGTCTAAAAATTGAAAACACCAGAATATCAATAGAAAACCTCACAGAAATAGAACCACCATACCTACCTACCAAATAAAATTCCCTATCATAGAAAATACTTTGCATGTCATCACAAGACTATGAGATTCACAATAACGCCAGTAGGTGGCACCAGACATACCCCTTTGAAAATGATGACCTGTCTGTCCATTTCATTACAGTTACCAAATTGGTGATGGGAAGTTTATGGGGACTACAGTTAAGAGGAGAAAGTAAACAATGTACAAAAATTAATAATGATGTAAAAATATAAGTAAAAAAAATGCCTTGTTGTTTAATGCAGGGGTAATGAACTTGGCGATATTGCTGATGATCTTGTTTCTCATTTTATTCCACTGATTTTAAAATAAGGTTTAACATATAGGGAATTCCTTAATTCCTTAACCCCTGTCACTTAACTCCTCACCCATAAGGCTTCCTTCCCAGAAGTGAGACTCTAGGATGAAGTTCCATGCCCAATACCGAGACCTCAGCACCAGGGCCTTCAGCAGACTCCCCGGTGCTCTGGCTTCCAAGTCATCACCGGCATCTGGGTGATGAACTCTGAAGTGAACCACAAAATACACAGTGTACACAGAGAAGGGCTTGTGCTCCGAAGAGAAGGCAAAGTAAGTGGAATCAAAACTCCAATTACTTGGAGATAATGTCAACCTTAGAGGAAGAGAAACTTTAAGTTTCCAAGTTTCTTTCCCACATGCTTTAGTTTTACTAGTTTTGTTTATTTTGCAGTTTTATACCTGCCCGACATTCTAGCATGCATGAAATGAAGATTTAGGATTTCGTGGTTCTATTCTTCTTCACTGCTTACAAGGCACTCAAATTGAGCTATGAAGGACCTCTGGATAGTGAAAAACATGCTTATGTTCATACCAACAGCATTGCCATTTGGGTAAGAGTTTATCACGGTGCCTCATTTGACTTAAAAGGTCAAAGATGTTCTCTTTAATGTATTGATATAATGATCTTGATAGAGGAAGAGGTTAGCCACTTAAGATGGAGTGAGTTATCAATTGAAAAGAACAGTCTTGTTGCTGACAGACACAAACGAAGCAAGGATAAAATGGCTTTGCCCAGAAACCACGTCCAAAATAAAACTAACAGGTTGTCCTAGAAAGCTGTATAAATTTAGGAGTTGAATTAAACCAACTGAGGTCTTTGGGCTTCTGGTCTGGGGGAGACTTGGCCTCTGCTTCCAGAGGTTCTGCCCAGCATGGCTCCGACATCTTCCCCTGGGAGCAGACACCCCAGGGAAGTTTCCATCTCTGAACTCTGCTGTAATATATGTAGGGTTTGACACTTTTCAGGTCCAAATCCCCTATTATATGTGCATTAAAAGCAGATATGGGAAAAGTCTCTTCCGTGTATAATCGGCACTATAACCAGCTCTCAAGCTAAACATTTAATAATGTCAACACACATCACCTGAACAAGAAACGATGATCTACATGTGATATCCAGCTTACTGGTGAGTCTCTTTTAAGTCCTGGTTTTCTTAGAATTGAACTCACATATCCTCCTGCATCATCTTACAGATTTTCACAATCAAAGGTAAAACAAGTAGTGGGGGTGTTATAGATAAGGACAAAAAGGAGGGACAGAAAATAGAGGTCAGGCACTCTGAGTGGCTAGCAAAGGAGCCTTTATTGGAGTACTCCTAGGTCATGCTCACTGACCCTCACCAGGACCAGAGAAGTCCTGCTCAGGCCAGAGTCTGGGGTGGGGGTTGGGTTTAAGGGCTTTTTGGGATTCAGTCAGGTATGCAGGAGATGATGGATGAGTGCAGCTGGGATGGGAGGAAGTGGTGAAGTGGTTAGTTTTTTAGATCCTTATCGAGCAGGTTCTGTGCCGCTATCTCCATTGCTAGTCAAAGATTAACGCAGAGACAGGTTTCAAGACCTCAAGACCCCCTTTCCCCCTTCCCTGGGTTTCCAGGAACCCATTAGTCTCTTGGGTGACCTTTCAAAAAGTACTGATGTCTGCCACTCACAGCTTTACACTGTATTACAATGTAAGGGACATTACCCAAGCATCCTGAGCTACACCCTCTGTCTGCCAAAAAGACTTGGGAACTATGTTTTATTTTTTATTGTTTACTTTACTTGACAATCTTCCCTCTCCTATAGCAGAAGGGCTCTAGAACTAGCAAGAGTCCAAGTCACAGGTAAAACAGTTCCAAGGACCTCCCAACTTTGAATCAAAGGAGTGCTTGTTCCTGTGGTTCGAGTGGCAGCCTTCCTGGGTTGTTGTATTTTTAACCAGCCTGTGCCCAGCTAGCCAGTGAGCAGGCTAGAGACTGCTCCCAAGCAACACAAGGAAAAGATCAGTCTGTGAGCATACAACTCCTCTGGGTACCGGGTACATGCTGATGCTGGCTCTGCTTTTAGTAAACTCTGTTCTGAGTCCCTCAGAGGTAGGCAGATGGCTAATGTACAGCACTAGCTAAGGCTCCAGCCAGCGCCACATTTTTCAATCCACTTAGCAGGCTTTATCCCTTCATAAGTAAGATCCTTCCTCAGGAGCAATAGTCTCAGTTTCTCAGAGAACTTCTAAACTGATCTATGGTCTGAGTAACAGGAATTTCAAGGAGGCCAAGAGCACAGTTCATGAGGAAGTGGGGTAGTAGCACTTCGCAGCAGGGATTGTTACAGTGTGAACTGGGTTGCCTGTCTGTGGGTCCTCACCTGCATGCTTAAGATTCAATACACACAAAAAGGGTCAATAATGGGTTTATTTACAAAGGGAAGGAACAACCTAGGGAAAGAGAGAGATACAAGTTAACTAGAGCATTCTACCAGTTCCTCTAACTTGCAGCCCCAATAGCACACTGAAAGCTCATCAAGAGCTAAGTGACCAGCCACCAGCATGAGGCCAAGAGAGAGATTACACTCAAAATGGCTCCTCTATATATCCCAAAAAGTCCCCAAATGGTTGCTTAGTCCTGCCCTTGGGTCCTCACATTCCTCCCTTTGGTATTGCTGGGATTTGTAGTTTTGGTGACTGGAGTAGGGGCTGGAGTTGTAGTTTCAGTATCTGGAGTAGAGGGTAAAGTCCATAAAACCTATATCTGCAGTTTGTTCAGGACATACTTTCTCCATAACAGGATGACAGGAAAAAACGTGTTGATTTGGGAATAAGATTCACCTAGAAATCATGAGGGATATAAACTAACTCAGAACTGTCTTATTAAAAATGCATCATATGGCCCTCCCTGGTGGCGCAGCAGGTTAAAGCACAGTACTAAGAAGCTAAAGCCACCTCAACATGAGTTCAATCCCTGCTCTGTAGTGAGTTCAATCCCCGCCCTGTAGGTGATCCACATGGTGCAGCAGACCTCTCCTGACAAGCCCGCTGCACCCCTCAGCAATGTACTTCATCGATCTGCCTGTTCTGCTCCCCACTCTGTCTCTGGTGAATCCTCTCCTGCCCCTGCATCTCTGGCCTATACCCCAGTTCTGTATATATAAATAAATACATCTTTTAAAAAATACATCATACAGCTTTCCCTGGTGGCTCACTGAGTTAAAACACTGCATTATGAAGCTCTCCAAAGCCAATGCAGCACGAGTTCAATCCCCAGCCAGGAAGCTGACCCATATGGCATGGCAGACCTCTCCTGACCTGCCTGCTGTTCCCGTCATCAGTGTATTTTATCAATCTGCCTGTTCTGCTCCCTACTCTTTCCCTGGTGAATCCTCTCACACTCCACATGTCTAGCCTATACTCCAGTTGTGTAAGCATAGGTAAATAAATCTTAAAAAAAAAAGCATCATATACTTGAATATTTAATACCTTTCCATTCAAAATTTAAGTTCAAAACATTTCTTGGAATCTTTCAATGTGGCAAATTTTGAGGAAGGGAGGAGATGGCAATTCTGTACATCTTGCGTTTACTTAGGATGAAAACTATTAAAGGAGTCGAGCAGACACTGTGATTCAAGTCTTTCATTTTACAAATGAGAAACATCTCAACAGAGAAAAAAATGCTATCTAATCACACTAGTGACTGGACATAAAACTCATTCTGCTGCTCTCCTCGCAACATATAATTCCCTTACCCTCTTCCACAGGGCAGCACACTGTGTTTGTTCAGACATTCTTAGCTCTTGTGAGTCATGAAGCACATTTAATTATACCATAAGGAACCACTAATCTTGTTAGGGGGAAAGGATGTCCTGAACAAATTCTACAGATACAGGTTTTGTGGACTCCATCCCCACTCCAGACACTGAAACTATAACTCCCAGCAAAGGGAGAAATGCTAGGTCCAAAGGATGGAGTAAGCAGCCATTTTGAGATTTTGGCATGGTTTCTCTCTCCCTTGGCCTCATGGCTGGTGGCTGGTGGCCTGGCTCTTGATTAGCTTTCAGTGTGCTACTGGTCAGCAGAACAGGTAGGATGCATTAGTTAACTTGTATCTCTGTCTTTCTCTTTCCCTGGGTTATTCCTTTTCTTTCCCCTTGTAAGTAAACCCCTGATTGACCTTTCTGTGTGTGCCTGCAGTATAGTTAAATCTTAAGCACATGAGCAAGGACCCACAGACAGGCAACTCAGTTCACACTGGGTTGCCCTGTAACAATCTCACATACAATTATCCTGGCTAACTGTCAAGCTCCATCAGGTACTCAGCCTTTGCCAGCCAACCTCTCCCCTCTGTGAAGATCACTTGACCCTGACTGATCTGTTTTGAAAATGGAGGTAAGATTATTTTCAGATGCAGTCTCTCACCTCTCAACTATGTGCATCACACCATAACTCCACCAAATAATGAAAGATAGAGAGAATTAAGACTCAACTGAGACTTGGTGAAAAAATCCCTTTGCCATGACAACTTTGGCCGTGCATCCAATTTAGACAGATCAATTTTTGTGCTTTTCTCAAGAGTGAGTCCCTACTTTTGCTACAAACTGTCCCCTCCTTTATGCCAAAGCCAGTCTATGTGTGTGTGTGTGTGTTTAAGATTTATTTATTTGTGCATACAGAACTGGGGTGCAGGCCAGAGGCTCAGGGGTGGTGAGAGGCTTCACCAGAGACAGAGTGGGGAACAGAACAGGCAGATCGATGAAGTACACTGCTGAGGGGAGCAGCGGGCGGGTTGGGAGAGGTCTGCCGCGCCATGTGGTCACCTCCGGGGCAGGCGGGAATCGAACTCATGAGGAAGCGGCTTTAGATTCTCAGTGCTGTGCTTTACCCGCTGTACCACCAGGGAGGGCCAGTCTGTGTGTTTTAATGCTGTTTCCAGCATCACCGCTTTGGCAGCTGCAACTCCAACCCTCCTCCTTGGGTCCTGGCATAAAATCCTCCAAAGCAGGCATGTGGCTTCTCTCGGTCTCCACCATATATCACTTTTCTAAAATGTGCTTGTAAATTTTTTAAAGAGCCATAGCTGTTCAAGCAGCACATGTACATCCATTTAGTTTAATCACAAATGTTTTATTTTTATCCCTACTTTACAAGTAAACAACCAAACACAGAGAGGTGAAGATACTTGTTGTAAGTCACACTTTATGGAAGAACTGTATTTGAACCCCCAATCCTCTCTCTAGATCTGTGCTCTAAACTGAAATAATGGAACATTTAGCAACCATCTGGGCACACAGCAGACACAAGACCCCCTCCCCCAAGATGAAGAGCCCCAGGAGAAATGCAAACAAACTAGTGGTGGGGTGGAAACTCTAATAAGAAATAAAGGACTGCAGAAGCAGCTAGTGGGATTCAGTGTTAAGGATTCTGTGGTCAGCCATTTCTGTCCCCACCAAGCCAATCTTCCAGATGGTTTTTGTGGGGTGCTGAAGGAGAAGCTTCCAGCAGCCAACCTCAGAGAAGAAAAGTTCAGAGGCTTTGCAAGTAGCCGAATGGCTGAAATTGTTTCTAGCTTTGCTTCTGTTACAGCCTGTAAGGGAAGGGCAAAGACCCAGAGCTGTATGTATCATACTGAGCTGTGTGAGTGTGGGCCATTTCTCTGGCTACTCAGCTGCTACAGCTGCTGTTTTGAGTATCAATTGTATGGTACTATACTGGAACATCTAAGCAGCTCTGGCGAGCATCTCCTGGCATGTCCTCTGCTGTCTTTGTCAGTTGGAACCCAGCCTATAGTCTGCCTACCATGTGCTCCAAGCCTTCAGTGGTGGGGAGATGCCATCTTGGAAGTGATACCAGGTGTCAGGGGACCCTACACTGGCCAAGACCCCAATGTCCAAATACTTTACCAAATACTGTCTGGGTTTTTCACCACACACACACACAATTGCAAGATTGCTCAGGCTTAGGAAACAAAAACAAAGAGACTTATTTATTAAACTGGAAAAACAAGAGTTTCTGAGGCCAATAATGGCCGTTTTCTTTATCCAAACTCATGTCCCATACTGTCCTATACAAAGAGAGTTACAATGGTATCTTCCTGCTGTTAGGAGGAAAGGATGTCATGAACGAATCTACAGATACAGGTTTTGAGGACTCCACCCCACCCCAGAATCAGAACTACAAATCCCAGAATCACCAAAGAGATGACTACTAGGACCTGAGGGTGGAGTTAAGCAGCTGGTGTTTGATGCAACAACAAATCCATTATCACCAAAGGGAAGACTACTAGGACCCAAGGGAGGGGCTAAGCAGTCATTTTGTTTGGATATATAACAAGACATGTAGGCTTTGGGGCTTTCTTAGCTTCGTGGCTTGTGGCTGAGCTCTTGGCATTTTCACTGACTTTCAGTGTGCTATTAGGATTCCAGGTTAGTGGAACTGTAGGACTGAACTGATAGGATGCATTAACTGATTTTTCTCTCTCTCTCTTCTCCTGAGGTATTCATTTCCCTTTCCCTTGTAAATAAACCCATGAGCAACCTTTCTGTATGTGCCTGCAGTTAAATCTTATTATAAATCCCTTTAAGGGTACAGGTGAGGACTCACAGTTAGGCAACCCAATTCACACTGGGATTGCCCTGGAACCCCACCACAGAGGATATGCAGCTCTTCTCCTGAACAATAGGACACATGCCTAAGATGGTGTCTTCCTGCCTCTGCCGACCTGGGGCACATAACAATCAGACTTCAGGCCAGGTTCCAACCCACAAAGACAACAAAAGACACCACAGGAGATGTTCCCAGAGTTGCAGGACACTTCAGCACAGCACCAGACAAGGGAAACTCAGGATAGAAGCCACAGCCACCAAAATAACCCAACCAAGGCTCCACTGACTCAGCTAAGACAGGCTATATCCACAGCAAAACCAGGAACTGTTTCAGTAATTCGGCCTCTTCCATAGGCCTCCACCTTCAGAGGTCCACAGCAGCCTTTTCCAAGATCAGCCTGGTCCCCAGGCTCAAATCCTCTGACCCCCAATAGGAAAAAAAATCTTCCTTTTTCCTTTCTTTCTATTTTTCTGCTCCAGTTACTCCCATTTCCTCTTCAAGAAAGCCCCTCCTCAAACCCCTGAGGCCTTGTAGTGAGCACAGCAACCCCCTGGGAGTCCTTTTTGGAGTTCCAGGTCCTTGGGATCACTAGAGCTCCTCTTTCAGCAGCACATGGTGAATTTCTCCATGAGACAGACACTCAGTTATATTTAAAGAGCAAGTTTATTAGAAAGGGAACAGGAAAAGAAAGAACACTTGCATAGGCACAAGTGGGCAGGAAGAGCTGCCCCTTTGTAGGGGTAGCATAATCTTTACTAGCAGTCAGTTGCTGATGTGGTGACATACAGGCAGAGTTTGAAAGGACTGAGATTCTACAATGGGCTTCATTTCCAAATCGTTACCTTTCACCTTTTGGGTCTGCCTCTAAACATTGCCCTCAGCAGTTTGCTCGGATCTTCCATCGGTCATCCAGGCCTTGGAGCATGAGGGTCTCGATTTTTATGGCTGTGTCAGTGGCTATGCTATTCTACCCAACCCCCTCCATAAGCACCCCCTGCAGCAGCCCTAGGCCTCATCCCCAGCTACAGGAGGGTTTGAATTTAGGACTTTAAAACACTGGACACTGATTCAGGTGAAGTTAATGGCCATTTGTGGCCTCCATGACTCTTTGTTTTCCTTAGTTTGTTAAATAAATCCATAATTGTTGTTCATGAACCTGAGTAATCTTGCTATTGTGCGTGCTGGTGAAGAACTCAGTGACCAGGAAACTATTTGGACACTATTTTCAGTCAGTTTTAGTGCCCCTTGCTGCCCTGTATCAGCACTTCCTCTGTGTACAAATTGACAGAAAATTAAAGTTCCCTCCAGTTTTACTGAAGACTGAGTGTCTGTGATCTGCTGTGCTTCCAAGAGAGTGGTCCCTAGAAATAAGCAAGCATATCTTTACAGTTACGAAGCCATGCCTCCCTTTGTTCAGCTGTAGGCAGAAGGTTTCTCCAACATGGGAGTAGTGTCAGGAGCTTTACATCTCTGTGAAGACTTTCTGGTGAGTGAATGGACCCTCTGTTAAAAAAGAGAGGAGACCAAGAGTATCAGACTGAAGTGGGCTTTACTGAAAGTCTATGAGGTAATTGAAAGGAAAAGGCAGAAGGAAAGATGGACACCGTGAGTCTGTTAACCCAAAGGAAGAAGAAGTGCTATTTTATTTCAGAGCTGAACTTTTATACACATTAAAGGTATCATGTCGACTGCCCATTGGCCGGGCCACAGTCAGGCAGAGAGAGAGGCAGAAGGGGTCGTGGAAGAGTGTCCGAAAAGATACAAAAAGCAGGACGAACTAAGCCCATGGCCATATCTGGCAGGGAAAGATGGCCAGGCCCAGCTGGAGCCAAGGATGGTCTCCTTATCAGCCGGGGCCCAGAATTGCAGAGTTAGCCAAACTGTTGTCCTTCATTCCCCCCTCTTGTTTATAGGATCGTGGGCGTCATTCTGTCTTGCTGCTTTGAGCTGAACAGGGGCCTCGAGTGGGGGAGAGAGGGAGCAAATGAGGCAGCGAGTGAAGGCTAAAACTTGGTACAGAGATGGGCTGGGAGTCAGTAGCAAGAAGCAAAAAAAATCAGGCACAAAGTTCTAGTTGGGGAGGAGAGAGGTCTAAGAAGGTGCCTTGTAACCAGAGGTCGAGGATTGTGTCATCCCACTGCTGAGGGGTCACCGGCAGGGGATCCGGCAGCAGCCACTCGTCCTCCAGAATGCCATTAAGGAAGATGACGAAGTCCGTCATAGGTGGGGTTGTTGACATGTTGGGTCTGAAGAGGTTGATATTGGTGGTACTGCCTGAAAAAGAGAGCTTGATGAAAACTCTTAGTGGTGGCTTGCTGTATCAATTGGCAAGTGACAGCAAAGATGCGGCTAATGATGCAGGGGCCAATGGTAATTATGAGTAAAAGAACTAGGAGGGGGCCAACGAGCATGGATATCAGAGTAGTTAGCCAAGGAGAACTGTGAATAGGGATGCAAACCAGTTATTGCCCGATTCTCGTTCCTTTTTCCAACGTTCTAGACCTTCCCGAAGCTTTGCCATAGAATCGCGGACCACACCTGTGTGGTCTGCATAAATGCAGCATTCCTCACCTAGCGCCGCACAAAGCCCCCCATTTTTGAGAAATAGGAGATCAAGGCCTCGGCGATTTTGTAAGACTACTTCCGACAGAGAGGTAAGGGATTTTTCCAGTGCGCTAATGGATTTTTTGATATGGGCAAGGTCTGCATCTATGGCAGACTTGACGCAAGACTTGAGTGTTGAGTGGCTAAAGAGGTAATCCCAGTACTTGTTCCCGCTACTCCAAGGGTGAAGAGGACTGCCAGGGTCAGGGCAGTAACGTGTTCGCGCTTTTGTACTGAGAGGGATGAAAGATCAGCAGGAGAAGATGCCCCGGCTTCCACCATCTCTGCACCCGTATAGTAAAGAATGCATGGAAGAATGATAACTGCGAGGCAGTATTCAGTAGTGGAGTTAAAAACAGCACCAGAAAGGAAGGCTGTTAAACCACGCCGAGTGCACAGCCACCAGAAATTAGTGGTGTTGCCTGGAGACAACCATTGATTTGAACTTGGGGGGTCAACTATTGAGGTACAAAGGGTGGCCCGACTAGTGGCCTGACCTATGCAGGTGCCCCATCCGGTCACCCATATGAAGGTAAGGGCAGTCGGTGTCTGTGGCCAGGTTGTCGAGGGTATGGAGGAAGAGAGAACAACCGAAGCATTAACTCCGATAGCCTTGTAGAATGGAGGTCAGGGATCATAGCAAAGCCAGCAAGAAGTGGTTAGGTTGGGGGAGGTTTTATTGAGTGCCCCCAAAGCAGCCTGAATCATACAAAGAAGGGCGTCAGAAAGGGTGGTGAAGGGGTTGGAGAAGGAGTGCTGAGAGGTTGTGGGGGGGTGCCAGAGAAAGAGGGGATGTTTGTGTTAAAGGGCACTGTTAAGGTGGACCGGGGTGGCCGCGTTGTTAAGGTGGACTGGGGTGGCCCTGTAAAATACAAGTTGGCCTGGGTGGAGTGAGGTTACGCTGGGGGAGTGTGAGGGGTCTGGTAAGAACTAGTCTTGGTACTTCCAGAGTTCACTGCAGACGTGGGAAAGAAGTGGGACAACAGCATCTGAGAGGAGGCAGGATTGAGTTTGGACACCAGATGGGATCAGAGGGCGACAGTACATGAGCTTGAAGGGAGAGAGAGAGGTAGGTTTTTTAGGCATGGCTCTCAGACGAAGTAAGGCGAGAGGCAGCAAGTGTACCCAGTCGAGGTGTAGCTCAAGGGTAAGCTTGGTGAGAGTCTCTTTAATATTCCTAGTGGCCCTTTCAACTTTTCCCGAAGCCTGAAGGCGGTATGGGCAGTGAAAATGCCAGGGCATGGGCAGAGAGGAGGTCAGGGGTTCCTCAGCAGGTCCCTTTGTCAGGTCGTATAAGAGTTTGGCCAACAAGGAGTAGTAGGGAATCCAGGCCCGGAAGTACCCCGCTAATCCGAGAAAGGACAGAATGTCGGCCTTTCAAGCCAGAATTGGGACCTCTCAGATGGCTTGTTTTCGGTCCACCATAATCGCCTTGTGTTTTAGGGTTAGTTGGAAACCCAGGTAAGTAACTGATGCGACTGAGATCTGAGCTTTGTTAGGGGAGACCCAATAGCCTTTAATTGCCAGGAGGTTTAGAAGAGCTGCTGTATCCTGCTGGGAGTGGTGAAAAGAGGGGCTGCACAGAAGGAGGTCATCTACGTATTGGAGGAGTGTAGAAAAAGGGTGATCAGGACGAAAAGACAGGAGATCCTGTGCTAGGGCCTGTCCAAAAAGGTGAGGGTTATCCCAAAAGCCCTGAGGGAGGACAGTCCATGTAAGTTGTTGAGAATAATGGATCTGGGTCAGTCCATGTAAAGGCGAAAATGTCCTGAGAGGTGTCTAATGGAATAGAAAAGAAGGCATCCTTAAGATCTAAGACCGTGAAATGGGTGGTATCAGAGGGAATGGAGGAAAGGAGGGTGTAGGGGTTAGGATGGATAGGCACCACAGCAGCGTTGGTGAGACGCATGTCCTGAGGGTTTTTCACCGCTAGTATGGGAGTATTGAAAGGAGAGTGGGTGGGGATCAGATGTCCCTTAGCAAGGAGGTCCTGGATTATAGGGAGAAGGCCTAAGAGGGCCTGAGTAGATAATAGATATTGAGACTGACTAATGTATTTATGAGGATCACGAAGCTTGATGTGTACAAGAGGACTTGGCCGGGGAAGAGGTGTCCTGAGCGTTTAAACTATGCTGTTCTGTAGCGTATGTCTGGGGCGGGAGAGTATGGAAAGGTGTTTGAGGAGGCATTTTAGGGGTGTATTTTGTTGGGTAGAGGCAGAATTTCCCATGTTATGAGTTAGTGTCCCTGGCGACGGCCCTTTTATAGCACCACTCTAAAAGAGTGATGAGGAAAAGGAGGGAGAAGAACAAGGCAAATAGGAGAACTAGGAGGGACTGAGGATTCAGCGCTGGAGAGTAAGTGAAAGGAGAAAAGAATTTCAATGAAAGGAAAAGCCAGGAGAGGTAGGCAAAGGTGTTACAGGAGGGGGTTTATGACGATAGGGAGGAGGTTTGTCGGCGGGATCGAAAGAGATAGTAGGTGGTTCAGACGGAGAGGGAGCCAAAGTCAGAAGAGGGTTTGGAAGTTGGGGAAAGCAAAGGGAGGGGTTATGAGAAAGAAGGTGGAAAGCTTCCACGTAAGGGACCTCCTTCCACCTTTTGAGGCTCTGGCAGTAGTTGAAAAGATCAGTGATTATCAGGTCCTGGAGTGAGCCCTCAGGGGGCCACTGGGGGTGATTATCTAGCGGGTATGTAGGCTAATCCTGACTGCAGTATTTGATAAGGATTTTGGGTTTGATGTCGGGAGTGAGTGCAAGTGTGGGGAGATGCCTCAAGAGGCACTTTAATGGAGTGTCTTGAGCGGTTGACTGTGAATTACCCATGTTTGGGACAAGACAGCACAGAATAAAAGATAATCCGGGGAGGAACACGAGAAGGAAAGCGACAACAAAGAGGATGAGTAAAAGAGTCTGGGGATCCAGGATGAAAGAGAGAAATGGAAGGAAAAGAGAGTCTGAGGCCAGGAAGTCATGGATTCCAGGCTAAAAGGGTGACACTAAGAGGGCATAGGGTATCCCCTAGACCGACTTAGTGGACCAGAGGTCCCTGGGACCGGATCCAGATGGCCAGACGGGTCGTCACCCGGCAGACCACCTGGGGGCAATGAAGCCGGGGCCGCAGAATACCTAGTGCTAGGATTTTCTGGGAGGTCAATGTAGACCAGAAAATGGTCGCCTGGTGCCAGGAAGGCCTCAGATCTGGGAAAGTGAGATGACAAAGAGACAGATAGTGAAGAGAGAAAGGAGAAGGGACCGAGGGGGGAAAGGGGAAGGGGGGGAAGATAGGGGAGAAAGGAGGAGGGATGGAGAAATGGGGAGGAGTATAATGTAGAAATGGGGAAGATTATAACAGTGAATGATGGTGTTTGGTCAATTTAGGTGGCTAAAGTGATGGGAGGTGCTAAAGTAATGGGAGGTTCTGGAGTCCACCATAACCGTGAAGGTTGTGGTGGGGTGTGATCCCCGCTCACTAGGACATCAGGGGCTTGCCGGACGATCACGGCCAAGGACCCCGCTATAGTCCTGAGAGAGGCGAACGGATCCCGGGAAGGGGAGACTCACCCGAGTGATGTCTGGTGGTGGATGTAAGAAGCCAGAGCCTGAAAAGGTGGATGGGGGTGAACAGTCTCAGGTGTCCAGGAGTGGGGAAAGAAAGCAGGCAGTGGACGAGGGCCCAAAGAGGGTCGCCTTGTCCTGGGTTTCGGCACCAATGAAAGGAAAAGGCAGAAGGAAAGATGGACACCGTGAGTCTGTTGACCAAAAGGAAGAAGAAGAAGTGCTATTTTATTTCAGAGCTGAACTTTTATACACATTAAAGGTATCATGTCAACTGCCCATTGGCCGGGCCACGGTCAGGCAGAGAGAGAGGCAGAAGGGGTCGTGGAAGAGTGTCCGAAAAGAAAAGATACAATAAGCAGGACGAACTAAGCCCATGGCCATATCTGGCAGGGAAAGACGGCCAGGCCCAGCTGGAGCCAAGGATGGTCTCCTTATCAGCCGGGGCCCAGAATTGCAGAATTAGCCAAACTGTTGTCCTTCAGTAATGACTCTCTGCAGGTCAAGAGCCATGTCACAAAATGGGAGTATGGGTCTTTATAGGGTTACTGCCAGAGATTTTAGTGTGTGAGGATGGAGGGTGGTGGGGTCTCTCCTGCCAGAGGCAGGGGTCTCTACTGCTCGAGGGCTTTGCTGGAGTATTTACTGTTGTCAGCTTATCTCCAGTTTAGTTATCTCTGGCAGCTCGGGCCACTAGGCTGGGGTAGGGGTTGGGTTGGGGGGGGCGGATAGGAGACCCAGACCTGTGTGTGCTGGCTTCACTCTTTACATGTTGGCCGGCATTAGCCAGATAATAGAGTAGTTTAGAAAAAGGGGGTGCGTACCTAATAATCGATGCATTATTTGTCCAAGAATATATTTTAGGGCTTATTTGAGCAAACAGTTTTTCTTAACTAGATATCTTATTTAGATAGAATGAAAATTTATCTCTATTTCCTGAGAATACATAATGAATTTGGTGGCTTTGAAATTGTAAGGATTATCCAGTCATTGGGGATTTTTTCCAGGGGACAGAAAGGTCTAGATGAGATGGCAGAAGCACTGCCCATGAGCTGTGGCCCTTCTGACGCTACAATCTTGCCACATCCTCAGGATCAGCAGGCACAGGAACTGTTGACAACCATCACTTTCCTAAACGTATTTCTTCCAGCACTTGCAAAACTTACATGCCACATGACCCAGTCGGCTGAAGCCCAAAGGAGTCACTTTTTCCAACCATGTGCCTGACCTTATTTCTACACCAGTAACTGAATCAACTCTGAGCACTCCATTGGTATTGGAAAACACCAAATCCTCTGAGCCTACACCCATTGTTTTAGACCCAAGGGAACAGAGCGGAAGTCATCATTCCACAGGTCACGGCTTCCGCAGTGCGCCTCACGCTACCTAATGGAGATGCTGTATTTTCCCATCTTCAACCCCAGCTAACAGTGGATCCTATCCACTTCCAATTACTCCTCCTTGAATATGAAATATTTTAAGTTGTCATTTTTGGCAGTGATGAATCTTTACTTAGAAAAGAATTAAGATTTTGGACCCTGGGGGCAAAAACACACCCTGAGAAAGCATGGTTTTATACTAGCTGAATGCCTATTACTGAACATGGAGTCATGGTAATCAAAATTGAGTCAAGCTTGAAATGGCTTTTGGTATATGCCCTGGAGACCAATCCTCATAGCTGGTGCACTCAGAGAGACTGGCAAACTGGCACTGATAAGACTGTCTCCCAAATTTCTTAGATGAAATTTAAACCTGTCTGGGCTTTTTGTTCAGCAATTCTTCATTCAGTAACACTGTAAGCCTGTGAACATTGCAGACCACTTCTGCTTATTTAGGTTGTTGGTGTATTTCTCAGGGAGGGAACTAAAGCTAGGTTTAGGCATAAAACTGGGCAAAGTCACCCAAGCAAGGATTTTAAGTAAACAGTGCTAGAACATATTTTGTCAAAAGTGCTGGGACATATTTAGTCATTTGTGTGAAAGGATATGCAAGTTGAGGTAACAAAGTATCAGGTTATTTGGTCTACATACATTTACAACCAGGGATAAGCAACCCTTTTATGGCAGAGTAGCTAAATAAAGCCCTGACCACCCAGAATATAATAGGTGGGTTCAGAGAGAACTGACTGGAATAAAAGGACTTCATGGAATTGCTGGGGTCTTACTTTTCATTTCAGTCAGCATGCAGAAGGTGCCAGTGAGTCCCTAAATAGCTGCTTTCTAGGGTGGTAGAGTGCTGTTATGATCCCCAATCACTAAACTAAGAAAAGACAGGAGCTCTCTTACATCCAAACTTAATCTTTACTCAAAGGACAAAGGGCTTTGAGTGAGTGGGGTGGTGGTGCCCACAGACTGGATGAAGTGACTAGGTGATGCAAGGGAGGAATGATTTTTCCTACTAGGTTTTCTGCCTGGTCTAATAATGATTGAAGCAGATTGATAGGAGTTAAAAATTACTGGTGGTGCAGTGGGTTAAAGCACAGCACTAAGAAGCTAAAGCTACTTCAGCATGAGTTCAATCCCCACCTGCCTTGGAGGTGAACCACATGGCGTGACAGACCTCTCCTGAACCGCTTGCTGCTCCCCTCAGCAGTGTATTTCATCAATCTGCCAGTTCTGCTCCCCACTTTCACCACCCCTGCACCTCTGGCCAGTAGCCCAGTTCTGTATGCACAAATAAATGAAACTTTAAAAAAAAATTAAGTTTATGGTCCTCCCTGGTGGCACAGCGGGTTAAAGCATAGCACTAAGAAGCTTAAGCCACTTCCACTTCGATTCCCGCCTGCCCTGGAGGAGATCCACATGGCTTGGCAGACCTCTCCTGACCCGCCCGCTGCTCCCCTCGGCAGTATACTTCGTCGATCTGCCTGTTCTGCTCCCCACTCTGTCCCTGGTGAATCCTCTCACCCTCCACTTCTCTGGCCTGTACCCCAGTTTTGTATGAATAAATAAATCTTTAAAAAATTAAGTTTATACTTATAGGAGCCAAAAGATAATGAACTCAAAGGCAAGTCAAGCATTTAGAGCTTAGGCACCATCCAGAGACAAAGAGAGGGATAAGGACCAAGGTTTCAAAGAGGTTTCAACAGGACGACAGAAAGAGCAAATGTTTGGTAATTGGAAAGTTGCCCTGTGAAGGTAGGTCTTTAGATTTAAAAAATTATGTCCATTAGAAGTTCCTCTCTGGTAGAAGTCCACTATCTAAATTCTGTCGGGTAGGTGAGGGTGAGGTAAAAAGTATCCCATGAGTCTGGTAGGTGTTGACTGTTTAGTTCAAAATAATAACAAACCGAAGTGGCATCTCTTGGGGGTAACCTGTTCTGCTCCTCTTTAACTGTATTTCTTTCATGCAGGTCAGTCATCTCTGTGACCTTGAATAACTCGAAGAGTCATTCTGCTCTTCAGAGACAGTCACTCTGATGACAAAGCTTCCTGGGTCCATCCATGGTCTTATTCTGAGTCAGAAACACTCCTATGTATTATATTTTTTCAGTTATCTCACTGTGAATGAAGTAGTTTATACTTCCCCACATTTCAACCCAAGGGATCATCAATAGTAAATATTAACCAGGAGGAAAGAATGGAAACCCAGGACGTCCATGCTGTGTTCTGATTTGGCTTTCATACAGAAAAACATCTTGCATATTTGTAACGCTAAGAAATATGTTGTCCTCTCTTACAGTTTTTCAGTAGTCCTCGAAAACTTATTTAAAATCGATAGACTTTTGAGTTGGGATCTCCTAAGTGTTGCGCCAGCACATTTAGGAGAACAGTTCTGTTATGACATGATGGCTAAACTAGTACAAACTTGACAGAAAATACAGCCCTGGATCAAGCTGGATCTTGCATTTAATGCGTACTTTTAAAAATGACTAATTAGTGGGAAAAGGGACACCAATTATATTATAAATTTTATTATAGGAAAGAGCTTTAAAACAATTAAATAATTAGTAACCCCGATGTTCTCAATCCACTAGTAGCACATTCCTTGTCATTTTATTTTACAATTGATTCACCATCCTGGATGATCTGTTTTGCCATGAAGCTCCAGTTTTGGTAAATGTACGAATATTCAGAGAATTCAGAGGATGATGAGACATACAGACCCCATGTCTACTGTCACGCCAAGGTACTGCTCCTGTTTTACTGGGCAAATATTTGTTGAGTGTCCCTCGTTTGTCCTTAAGGCTTGCTGCCTGAGTAAGAGCCTCCTAACCTGTTTGCAATTATGAAGTTGCGGTCTATTGTTGTTGATGAATGAGTCAGGTACATGTAATCTTCCAGATGCAGCCAAATGCCACTACTCCATGAATCTGGCTACAGATCAGTTGGATTTGAGTCTTCCCTCTTCTGAACTTGCAAATCACATTCATTCTTTGGGGACTGTTCAAGTGCAAACACTCTTACTAAGGCTCCTGAGTTATTCACAGAATTGAAAGAGAAGCTAGACATCTGGGAGACTAGTTTCTCCCAGCTATCTCAGCATAACCCACTATCTCAGGAAGAGGAATCCAGACTTCTGGGCAGTGACGCTGATACTACATACCTGATTCTTTTTTATGTTACTCCAGTTAAGAGTCAAACTCCAGGCAACAGAGTTGTATTTTCTCTACTAAAGATCCCCCATCACCCTTGGAAGGGACAGGTGGTACAGGACCTAAACTGGACTGACAACTTTACAGTGCACTCATCCACCAGCAGGATGTAAAAGGAAGGAAGCTTTTACTTGACAAAAGAGAGGAAGATACTATCAGTCAAACAAACAAAACAAAAGCAGGTATAAATAAAACTCCACTGTTTCACAACTATTTGCAGAGTTGTCTTTATCTTCTTTTTGAAGGAGCTTAGAAATGTATTTCCCCATTGAGGGCAGGGTTAACTCACTAATTTTATTTGATCCTTTAATAAAAATGTTAGTGTTTAACATTTTAAAGCACATACAGTGCAGTAGACCCTGGCTTGAGTGTCATATATCCATTAACATGTCTGATTTTCTCAGTTGTATAAAGTAACTCAATTTTTAAACTCTTTACAGTTAAGAAAACCATGAGCTGAAGAAAGTAGGGACTTTCCTCCAAACATAGCCATAGAAAATAGAAACAAGCATGAACTTCAGTCTGTGCAAATCCAAAACTCAAACTCTACAACCTTCTCATCTCCTGACTCGACAGATTATGAGACTTCTCTTCTACCCATGATAGCCACACTGCTCACCCAGCAGGAGGGAATTTGAACTTGGCTCACTTTGGCAAAACTCATTATTTTTAGACTTTGACTTCCCATCCTTGGCAGTGAATCTACCAAGTTTTTCAAGCTACTGCTCGACAAGCCTATGATGGGGACAAGTTTGAAACAAGGAGTTGTCAAGTGAGACACCCATGTTCCTAGAATGTTGGCCTGGGGAGGGGCAAGCAGATGACATGGTAAGCAGTGTCCTGAAATGAATGGAATCAGAGACTGTTGGCAATCCAGGTAGCTGTGGTCCTGACAACAGCGTCCCATTCTTGCCCCTTTGTGTACCACATGGAGAGAATCTGATCTGAGGGCACCTTCCCAACTAGAGAAGGTGACAATCAGTGGAAAATGGGGTGACTTCATAGATTTTCTTCTACTCATGACTCACGCTCCATGAAATGTCCTGTAGTCTTTGGTCTCCTGAATAACAGGAATGAAATCTTGCTTTATGTTTCATTCTGTGATACTTATTAGCAATTTTCAAATTTAAATTTGAAATTTAATCAGTGGCCCTGTTTAAATATGCATATTCCAGCTCCCACCTCTGGAGATTCTGATTCAGTGTATACCCATGGGCCATACATTGGACAGAGGAATTCCCATCCTTTCTCAGTTTTTCGGAGATGCTGTTTTATGCCTGCTGGCACTCTGCTTTCATGACTTGACCTTTTCTCTGCTTTTCCTGGTCTGCCCCTGGTGATATCATAATCTTTGAGATCAGAAGAGGCATCTTATCTTTCTCTGAAAGAGAAAGTATGAAGGTATATCTCATATCTTTACAGTATACACTGGGAGTTGTTGATTAATAAAATTGAACAGAAACTCTTTCTTCATGCCCATTCAGTGGTTATCAGGGATGGGCTTGAATAGAAAACTTTGAGAACATCAATCTGATGAGAAACATACAATGTTTTCTAGTACAAGTTTATATTCATGGTGCAATCAATATGTGGACTTGAAAAATCCTTTTGTTTCCTAGGAAGTATTTATACCCTGTTTGTTTCACTTAGACTGTTTATCTAAAGAGGTCAAAACATGATTTCTTCTATTTTGTCCTTAAGACATAGCCATTGTTTTCTCTTATTAATAATTAATAGAAAACCCAAATTCTTGATTGGTTGGAACAGTTCTTTCAAATTTTTGTTGTTCAGAATCCTTTCAACTTTAATTATGGGGTGAAATCAGGCAGTTACATAAAGGCAGTCCCTGGAAGTAAACAAAATGCTGCATTTTTTTTTGCACAAATGGTGAAAAGTTGCAAAAATTCATTTTTTCTTTCTTCCTGGGTTCTTCCCCAACAAAGACAGGCAACCTGGCTTCCACCGCACCTGTCAGGTGACACCACTGGCCATTCTGTAGACAGCACTGGACATGCAGAGAACTGATGCTTACTGCCCAAGGTTTAGGACTCACAGAGCTGCAGTGGGAGGTTCTTGGCACAACATGGGGATACTGACAGCATACACTCTCAGCAGTCCTGCCACAGCAAATTCTGAGGACTAGGGGTTTTATAAGATGCCATTTCTATCAGAGCATCGGATAATTTCTGGACAAATGGCCCAAACCTAGTTTTACATGTTGTAGTCAACCTCAGAAGTATCCAAGTTATAATTTGAACCACTGAACACTTCTAGAAGCCAGGGAGAGAAAGGAGGAAGGGGAAAACCCCACCAGGTTGCAGTGGGTAGCAGTTTTAAAAACCAAGAAAATTCATTCTGAAAGCATTGCCTCATGTGGCCAAAAAGAGGGCTTTCCATCTCCAACTCCCCTAAGTTTCAAAAGTGTTCATGATGACTGATTTCCCTCTGTGCAAGGGGATTTGGGAGGCAAAACAGCTCATTGTCAAGTGATTTCACAAGGAAATAAATTCAAGGGAGCAAATCTTCAGAACCACTACTGGGATACTAGACAAAAACTGTACATTATGTGCATCTTTTCTCATAAGGGTCTCAGATGGATGTGCATCAATTTAAAGTGAATTCTTGGCAATAAGTCTAAATCTGAATAGATGTGAGCATCCTTTTCTGGCCCCTTCAAAGTACAAAGTACTAATGTCACACCAAAGAGCCTCTTTTGTGCTTTCCAGGAAATGTACAGAGCCCAGGAACACCTGGGCTCCAGGACTGAGGCCCAACTGTCCTTTTCTTACCGTCTCATTTGGCCTGTGGGAATGGTCTCCTTGGACTGGGCAAGATTGCTCCTAATTAGGTCTCCAATGAGTGACATGATTCTAGTTGTCTCTACTGAATAATCCACTTGTTCATGTTGAGCCCCCACAGGGGACCCTGGGGGTCTGCCCGTCACCATTCAGTATGCAGCCCCTCCCTTGGGAAGACCTCTTCTAGCCATGGTAGGCACAGAGACCACCTGCCAGCACAAGTGCCTTGAGTGAAGCTTCTTTTTCTAAGCTGATCATCTGTGGTACCATGGGAGGCCCCAATGTCCAAAGAAACGGGAACTTTGCAAACACCACTCTGAGCACGGACTCTGAGGTGGCTGTGAGCAGGGCCGTGAGTGCTTCCCTCCCACAAAGGCCACTTTGGGGTTAATTTATTAGTCATTCATGCAATTATTTTCATACCTACCTAACATGCCAGCTAACATATGCACATCTAGATTAAATCAGTCTATTTCTCCTGCAAAAGAGGAAGAGAAAAAATAGAACCCTTTAAACTTCACTGCATGACTTAGACTAGTTCAAAGTATTTAGGAAGTAGTGATCATTCACTTCACTATAAATTCACTCTGGTTTCAGCAATGCCTTGTGTGCCTGGGCATGGTTTCATTTCCTCTACAGTGATCAGTAATAGTCACCATCAAATTAAGGCAGCAGGGGGTAAGCCACATCTATGTGTGAATAACAGATCAGTTCATTTTATGACATCATATTCTGGGCCCAGTTTTGCTAACTGAGAATTAGTATTTCCTCTGTGAAGTAGAGGACAGTTGAGAACCTCAGATAAATAGTGTACAAATCAATAGTGTAGTTTAGAAATCAAAGAAGGGCAGCAGATTAAAAATACCAATGCAGGGCTCTTCCTGTAGTCTCAAGGGCTTACAGCACAGCACTCTGAAGCTATCCACAACCACTGCAGCATGAGTCCGTCCCCAGCCAGGAGCTGACCCACATGGCACAGCAGACCTCTCCTGAGGCGCCCACTGCTCCTTTCAGCAGTGTATTTCAGTAGATTGGCCTGTTCTGTTCCCCACTCTATCTCTGGTGAATCCTCTCACTCTGAACACCTCTAACCTGTACCCCAGTTCCTATATGCATAAATAAATAAATCTTTTAAAAAATACTAATACAGGGGCCCTCCCTGGTGGCGCAGTTAAAGCACAGCACTGAGAATCTAAAGCCGCTTCCGCATGAGTTCGATTCCCGCCTGCCCCGGAGGTGACCACATGGCGTGGCAGACCTCTCCTGACCCGCCCGCTGCTCCCCTCAGCAGTGTACTTCGTCGATCTGCCTGTTCTGCTCCCCACTCTGTCTCTGGTGAAGCCTCTCACCGCCCCTGAGCCTCTGGCCTGTACCCCAGTTCTGTATGCACAATAAATAAATCTTTAAAAAAAAATACCAATACAGTGCCTCACTCTCACCCTTGCCCCAGCCTACAGCACAGAACACTTGTATCTGAGCTGCTTTTTGTGCCCTAATTCCCATGTAGACCCAGGAACCCCAAAACTTTTGTGTCTCTCGATATTGCTGGAAACAAGAATCATAAGGCATATGCTCTTCTTTACCTCTTGAGAAAAGCAGACAAAAGTTGTAGCCAAAGCAGAGAAAGAACAGCATGTCCTTTCAATGCTTAACTGGTCTGACCAATGATTATTAAATTACATAGAAGAATGTATTTTTATTTGACTTGTTATTCACCATTGATAAAAAAAAAAACCTACACTAGTCAAGCTATGTGTTAATTTGTAATTGTTTGCCTACCAGCAATACCAAGTGGAGTCGGGCATTCAGCATGGTATGACCACATGGCAAGATCAGTGATTTCTGTTCAGTAGAAGACATAACCCCAATGGGTAGATCTTTATTACTAATCTAAACTTATCCCAACATTCTTTTTCCGATGTCTGTACAGTTTCTCAAATATTCTTTGGACTGGTCTGACTACTTTGATGATTCTCTCACTAAAGTGCATAAATTCTTCTATAATTTGTGATTTCTCTCTTTGAAAAAGAGACTGTCTTTTGACAGAGTGTCTTTTGACACTCTCCATTCTTAATTTTACCCAATTTCCAAAGCCCATTTCAAAAACAAACAGTTCAATGCTCACTTATTTCCCAAAGAAAACTTGTCCGATTGCTCAAAAAGATCTGCACTGCTCAGAACTACTATAGGTGTTTTTCCTCAGGTGCCCCTGGCATTTCCTGCAAGTGCCTTGGAAACTGCACATGCAAGAGAGATGAAAAGTGAGGGGTGTGCTGATGGTGGTGGAGACCTTCAGTCTACCTGACTGTTTATCATATAGCTTTTCTTGTAGAATAACTTGGAACCACTTGTAAAAGGCCAGATAATAAACATTTTAGGCTTTGCGGACTGTTTTTTTTGTCACAACTATTCAGCCCTGCCACTGTAACAAACATCAGCTGTAAACAACATGTAATTAAATGAATGTGGCTGGTTTCCCATAAAGAAACGGGAACTTTGCAAACACCACTCTGAGCACGGACTCTGAGGTGGCTGTGAGCAGGGCCTTGAGTGCTTCCCTCCCACAAAGGCCACTTTGGGGTTAATTTATTAGTCATTCATGCAATTATTTTCATACCTACCTAACATGCCAGCTAACATAT